>NC_141910.1:24366406-24523437 GCF_057802395.1 Ceratotherium simum simum
CCAGAATCAATGTATCACACAGGGAGCCTGGCCAGAGGCATCTGCCCTTGTTCCGTTGGGAAGGGCACGAGAGAGTGCCCGAGGCAACAGCTTTCCAACATCAAGTAGAAGAAATGTCTCATTTCTATCCCTGGCCTGAGTCCTTTCAGAACACAACCTCTCATGGTTCCTGTTTTCCTTAGATGCAGGCATAAAAGGCAGTGAAGAGGAGGTACGATATTGAATACTCAAGGGAAATAGTAGTTGTAAATAGAAGATGGAAGGAGAAATTAAATTTAGCTTAAATAATAGAGGGAAGGAGAACCTAACCCAGAGTGTTCAACTTCTGTAAAACTAACGAGAGATACAGAAAATATAGTTGACCCAACACAGACAAGGCCAACTTGGAGATGTCTGCAACTACAATGTGTGTGAATGATGTTCTGAATTGCATCCTTTCTTATCACCAACATCTCCATGCAGGTTACAAAGGTTACCACCAAGTTTGAGACTGGGCAAGATCTGCCTACAAAGAAAGTGTTACTTTTGTGTTCCAACTAATGAGACAGCAATGTCAGGGGATGTGAAGATGAATTCCTTTACCCGAAGGCACACCAGCAAAAGAGGCGTCCTTAAGAGGGTATCAGATTGTGGCTGCTCAAAGAGAAGCCAAGGTACAATGGTGGAACTGAACTCAAACCCTTTCTGGAAAGTCTCAAAAGTTTCTCTCTTATCTCTTCCAAAATAAACGCAAGAGAACAGAGAGCTGCCATGCTCCATGGTCAGATCTCTCTGAAGGATGGACGGTGTTTCTTGATTGTCACAAGTGAGAAGCAGCTGAGCCAGTAAATTTTCATATCAGTTTGGAGAAAAGTTTTATACTAGGCGTGCTTCTTGCCATTCATAGAACAAAGAATTTTTACCATCATTTGAAAATCTGAACTATGTATTTTTACTCAGTGAAAACTCTTGGCCTGATGAGAACAAATTTCTTTATATCCTTAATTCAAAAGGTTGGAAACAATTTATCAGTGTGATGGAACTCCTTAAGAAGCAAACAGATACAGCTTTTGTAATCATTAAACATCTTCTTAGTTCATAAATCTTTTTTCCTCCTGACCTTCCAAGCTGAACAAGAATAAATGCAATAAGGTCCATGATTCTTGGAACCTTAACATTAAAAACAAATGCATACACTATAGCCCTTCCATATTAAATTTCCTTTTTTCTTTTCTAAATACATTTCCTTGAAGGTGGGAGCAAAATGTGTCATCCATTGAAATAGACTCTTGTTTGCTTTACAAGATTGGTCATTGAGAGTAATTAAAATATACTAATTTAGAAAAGTCAACACATAAGAACTATTTTTATTAATGCGTCTAAAATATAAATTTTGTCTTTCCACATAGGAAGGAAAAACAGGTGTCAGAATAAAAACGGTCCCACTTTTGTAAATTGAAACAATCACATGTGCATGTAAAGTGAGAGGAATGATCTACACCAAAAAGGGTGTTGATAGTGGTTGCCTAGGTGCATGGGATCATGAGTGCTTTCTGTTTTCTTCTTTTCTTGTCTTCTCTTTCTCTAATGGACATGAATTGCTCTTATAATAAAAAATATTAGGGAGTTTAAAAATAAAAATAATACTCAAATAAAGTAATACAATACATACAAATAAAAAAAGAACACATCATGGATTTGATATGTGTGTATTTTCTTAGCTTACCTCCTAAAGTTCTTTGAGTACTACCAGCCATTCCCTCTGCCTCTTTTTCCCATTACAGCTGACTGCAATGCTCAAATGCTTCTTGGGAAGATGAGGAGGAAGGTCCCCAGAAATGGGAAGCAGAAGCTGGCCTCAGATGTGGGACAGCAGAGTTTACTTCATGCCTTCTTTTTGGTGGTATTGATACAAAAAAATAAAAGAACGAAATCCTGTCTCCCTTTCAAAACTTAACTTATACCAGTCTCCTTTTTCTTTCCTTCTTCTCTTTCTCCCTCTTTCCCTCCCTTCCTTTATTTTTCTTCTACTAAATTTGAAACTTCCTTAGGATAGGGGACTTCTTACCTTGCTATTATGGTGCTTGGTACAAGGTAGATGCTCAATAAGTGTTTGCTGAATAAAGGCCCAGAGATGCTAAGTGATTTACCCAAGGTCACACAGCTGGTTAACAGCAAGGTCAGGACTAGAATTCAGCCTAAATCAGAAAGCCCACTTGCTATGGAAAGCAAACTGAGCCAAGTCAAAAGGAATGTTGGTGTCTCAGGCAGGAGGGCTATGTTAGTAAACTGACAAGGATGTGGGTGAAATGTAACATATGTCATCAGGCTAGGGACAGAGATAAAGAGAGTGAAGGCAGGAATCAAGTTGATACATGCTTTGGTACTTGTTTGCTAAAGCTCTGTTTATCCTTACAATTGTTCCTTCACGGAATAACTACTTTTCACCATTGTTTTCAACTTCTCATAGGTAAGAAGGTATATATAGCTTTGTAAAAAGTGCAGGCACAACCAGCATTATATTTTTGCGAAGACTGTTCACAATAAACGTATTCAGCAGAGGAAAAAAATAAATCCATCTCCATGGAAATCACAATGAACTTGTTTCCATTAGAGGCCCCCAAGAGACAGAGCGCCAAGTGTGAAAGCAACAAGAGTATAGATGAGAGATATCTCCCCCCTGACACCTCTACCCCACGGGGCAGCCAGTGCAACCTCCAGACCCAGGAGGTAAGAAAGAAAATTATTTTGTTGGATAAAAGTGTTCTGAGTAACTGTCTTCTTTGGAAATGGAAGAATTTCATTTTTCTATCTGACAAACAGAGAAGAACCTGTTTTCAGGGAAGACACTGGAGTTAATTGTCCCGGGATAATGGCTACCTTTGACCAAAGACACAGCCCCAGGAGTTGTGGCTTCATTCGCTTCAAGTGTTGATCAAGTCTCAATCTTCGGGATGGTTGTGACGTGTTCTATTTCTGTAACTCCCTTTGAGAAAAGCATCCTATAATTTTTATCCACTTCTTGTAGTTGCTGCTGATGGTGATTCATATCTCCACTAGAAGCATGCTGGGTGGAATTGACCCTTTGCAAGTATCCCTTCATGACACAATGAATAGGAAAATAGAGGGGTGGAAAAAGGAGAGAGCAAGCAAGCAAATGGGGAGGTAAGAGATAGCACTGGGATGACGGAGCCAACAGGAATCAGGGTCTCCCAACAATCTGACCCTTACATGCCTTTGCACCCATATCCAACTTGTTTTATTAAAGACATGGTTTTGAAAGCCTCTAAGTACCTCTAGAACTGGGTTTAGAGATGTGAACGCACCCCAGGCATGCCAGTAATTTGACTTCCCTTCAAAACAATATTTTAAAAAAATTGCTTACCCTGAATTTAACAGGATACGAAAGACACTGATTTTCTAGAAATAAAAATTGTAGTAACAGGCCAATTTTCTTACTGATTCACTTCTCTCGGCTAAAGTAGGATCAGTGTTCTGAAAGAAATCTGGCGTAACGTTTTCTACCATTCCGTTCTTGTCCTCTTTTCCATTTCCTTTTTGTTTCCTGGCTGACCTCGGGTAGGTGTCTCTGTTGGTGTGCAGCTTGTAGGGGAGTGGTGCAAAAATACTCAGTATTAAGAGGGCAGCATCGATAAAGAATGCCATTTTTTATTAATTTGTTCAAAACTTTTTATTTTGAAACATAGACTCATAAGAATTTACAAAAATAGTAAAAGAGTCCTGTGTACCCTTCACTCAACTTCTCTCAAAGGTGATGTCTTATATAGCTGTACTATAATACCCAAACCAAGAAATCAAGAGGCTGGCCCGGTGGCGTAGTGGTTAAGTTCACGTGCTCCGCTTCAGTGGTCCGGGTTTGTGGGTTCCGATCCAGGGCGCAGACATACGCACTGCTTATCAAGCCATGCTGTGGCAGGTGTCCCACATATAAAAAGTAGAGGAAGATGGGCATGGATGTTAGCCCAAGGTCAATCTTCCTCAGCAAAAAGAGGAGGACTGGCAGCAGATGTTAGCTCAGGGCTAGTCTTCCTAACCAAAAAAAAAACAAAAAAAAAAAAAACCAAGAAATCGATGTTGGTATATTTCTGTTAACTAGACTACAGACCTTATTTAGTTTTCACCATTTTTTTTTTTCCTTTGGTGAGGCAGATTAGCTCTGAGCTAACATTTGTTGCCAATCCTCTTTTTGCTGGGAGAGATTGGCCCTGGGCTAACATCCATGCCCATCTTTCTCTACTTTATATGTGGGATGCCTGCCACAGCATGGCTTGACAAGCGGTGCATAGGTCTGTGCCTATGATCCTAACCTGTGAACCCTGGGCTGCCAAAGCGGAGCGCACAAACTTAATCACTATGCCACCCGGCTGGCCCCTGTTTTCACCATTTTTAAAATCTGCACTTATTTAAATGTGTGTGTGTGTATAGTTCTATGCAATTTTATTCCATGTATAGATTTGTGTAACCACCACCACAATCAAAATACAGAACTGTTCCATCCCCACAAAACCACTCCCACACACTATCAAGAATGACTTTTCACTGTCTGTTTCTGGGGGAGTAGGACTGTGCTAGTTTGCTAGAGATGCCTTAACAAAGTACCACAAACTGTGTGGCTTAAGCAACAGGAATTTATTGTCTCACAGTTCTGGAGACTGGAAGTCCAAGATCAAGGTATCAGCAGGGTTGGTTCCATCGGAGGGCTGTGTGGGAGAATCTGCTCCATGGCTCTCTCCTGGCTTCTGGCGGTTTGCCGGCAATCTCTGGTGATCTTTGGCTTGCAGACACATCACCCCGATCTCTGCATTCATCTTCATCTCGTGTTCTCCTTTTGTGCATACCTGTGTCCAAATTTCCCATTTTTGTAAGAATACAAGTCCTATTGGATTAGGGCTCACCCTAATGACCTCGTTTTAACTTGATTACCTTTTTGAAGATCCTATCTCCAAATAAGTTAGGACTTCATATAAATTTGCTGGCGCACACAATTCAGCCCATAACAAGGACTAATTTATATTTTCTCAAGCTGTGTTGAGTCCTGGGTGAAATCTGAGTTAACTGACAACATATTACCAGAGTCTCCTGTGATGTTGAAATGCCCTATACAGATTGGTATCCTAGGCTGCTGCCTGGAAGGCCTGGTCCAAGTATCTCAATTAAGGAATCCTCTGGAATCTAAGAACCTGCCAACATCTGAATAAATAAAGAGAATATAGAGAAAATCATGTGTTTATTTGGCAGCTCAGTAGTAAATGGAAACTTTCCATACTGGATTGCTGGTTCTCACCAAGCATCAGGTGACCAGAGGTCATTTCTATATTTTATGTTTCCTAGACACCTTTTTAAAAAAGAAAGCTCTCTCAACAACAAAAAACCAAACAGCCCAATTCAAAAATGGGCAAAGGACTTGAATAGACATTTCTCCAAAGAAGATCTACGAATGACCAATAAGCACACGAAAAGTTGTTGACATCATTAGTCATTAGAGAAATGCAAATCAAAACCACAATGAGATAACCATTGCATACCTTCTAGGATGGCTATAATAATAAAAAAAGGAAAACAACAAGTGTTGGTGAAGATATAAATAAATTTTAGCCCTTGTGCATTGCTGGTGAGAATGTAAAATGGTGCAGCCACTGTGGAAAACAGTTTGGCAGATCCTCAAAAAGTTAAACATAGAACTACCATATGACCCAGCAATTCTACTCCTAGATATACATCCAAAATAATTGAAAGCAGGGACTCAAAGAGATACATACACACCGATGTTAATAGCAGTATCATTCACAATAGCCAAAACATGGAAAATAACAAATGAATGGATATACAAAATGTGATATATACACACAATGGAATACTCTTCAGCCATAAAAAGGAATTAAATTTTGACATATGCTACAACATAGATGGACTTTGAAAACATTATGCTTAGTGAAATAAACCAGATACAGAAGATAAATATTATATGATTCCACTTATATGAGGTACCTAGAACAGACAAGTTAATAGAGACAGTTAATAGAGACAGAAAGAGAATAGATGTTACAGGGGTTGGAGGGAGGGGAAAGGGGAAGTTATTGTTCAGTGGGTACAGAGTTTATGTTGGGGATGGTGAAAAGGTTTGGGTATAGATAGTGGTGATGGGTACATGGCATTGTGAATATATTTAATGGCATTGAATTATACACTTACAAGTGATTAAAATGATAAATTTTATGTTATATATATTTAGCCATAATAAAAAAAATGTAGCATATCCATTTTTTAAAAAGGCACTGTTTTGAAGAAAATAGAGCTCGTAAGTTCATTAGTTATTGCCACATTGGGTAAAGAATCTCCTTGAAATCCTATTGAGACATGGCTTCTCTTCCTACACTCTATATCATTAATTTATTGTAACACAATATAACAAACACTTATTGAGCATGTACTCTGTATAAGGCTCCTAATTAGCTCACTAAAGGAGTTGGGGGGAGGTAAGAATAAGAGAAATATTAGCAAAGAACCATGGAAAGGAGAGGCTATATCCAGCTCTGGGATAGAACCAGTTCAGTTCCGGAATTTTATAAATTTTGATAAGAGATTGGTCTTGAATGGTGGATAAGATTTCACTAGGCAGAGGTGAATGGGGAGAGCATTCTAGTCTAAAGAGAGTGAACAGCACGAGCAGAGATCCAAAGGCAGGAAAATGCAAGCACATCTGGGGAACAGCAAATAGTCAGCATGACTATAGATTAGGGTGCACCAAGGGAGAACGAGGAGATGAGGCTGTAAAGCGTGGTTGATGGCCTCCTGTAGAAAGCTTGGAACACGGGGTTGGGGTGTTGTACAACACTTGGTAGCTAACTGTGAAGAGATGATAGATTTGGAGCTGTACTTCTGCAAGATGCATCTGTGGAGTTTACTAGGTTCGATGTGGTAGTTCACACAAGGGCCTCAAATAGGGTGATGGCAGCAGACACAGAACAGCCCAGAGCAAGATAAGGGATGTTCCTCAGAGGAGAATCTCTTTGGGTGAAGGCTCAAGAAAAGGAAATAGGAAAGTCTGGAGAAGAAGGTATTTGAGGAGAGAAGTCGGAGAGTTTGATTTTCCACAGATGGGGTGTGAGTGGCCTCACATATTGGAAGCACTAAAAATTCATACTTGTTAACCTCAATAAGGCCTTCTGCACTCGATTCTCTCTCTCATTCTCTGTAGGAGATATTTCAAGGCTTCTCCACCTTCCCTAGTTTTCCTCCTGTCTCGCCATCTTCCTCCTCACTGTCAGCCTCCGGCTTTGCCAAGAATCATTGAAACCGTCAAATTAGAATTTCTTCAGCTTCTTGCCATCCTGGCAACAAACTAACCCACATCTGACCTGTTCTCTCCTTTCCCTCCTCCTGCCCAATGCACCTGAACTCGACCCACCTCCTTCAGAACCTAGAATGATCGATTATCCCTTTGCTCTCCTATAATGCCAACATTTGCCTCCATATTGGATTCTTCTCTTAGATACTTTTAATGCTCAAATCTCTCTCTTCTTAAAAGTAGCCCTCCATTGGCCACATGTTCTTTCCAGACACTGCTTCCTCTTGCTTCCTGCCTCCAGCCATTCTTGTGGAAAGAACGGTTGGCGAGCAGTGTTGGCGCCCACTCCTCACTCCAACATCTGGTTCCACCTCCTTCACTCCACTCAAACTGCTGCTACTGATGCCGCTAACAACCTTGTAGCAACTGTCATACGAACATTGACCAGGTCTATTCTTGCTTGACTACTCTCAAAAAACAGATTTATGGAGATATAATACACACACCATATAATACATCCATTTAAAATGTACAATTAGTATATTCACATTTTAGTATATTCACAGAGTTGTGTAACTATCACCACAATCAATTTTTTTTGTTATCGCATATGTATTTTTTTTATTGTGGTAAAATACACAAACATAAAATTTACCATCTTAGCCATTTTTAAGTGTACAGTTCAGGGTATTAAGTACATTCACATTGTTGTGCAACCATCATCACCATCTAACTCCAGAATTCTTTTTATCTTGCAAAACTGAAACTCTGTACCCTTGAACCAATAACTCCCCATTCTCTCTTCCCCTTAGCTCCCTGCAACTACCATTCTATTTTCTGTCTCTATGAATTTGACTACTCTGGATACCTCATGTAAGTGGATTCACACAGTATTTGTCCTTTTGTAACTGGTTTATTTGGCTTAGCATAATGCCCACAAACTTCATCCATGTTGTAGCACGTGTCAGAATTTCCTTCCTTTTTAAAGTTGAATAATATTCCATTGCATGTATATATCACATTTTGTTCATCCATCCATCCATTGATGGACTCTTGGGTTGTTTCTACCTTTTGGCTATTGTAACTAATGTTGCTACTAACATTGGTGTATAAGTCCTGGCTTTCAATTCTTCTGGGTATACATGGAGAAGTGAAATTGCTGCATCATATGGTGATTTTATTTTTAATATTTTCAAGAATTTCCATACTGTTTTCCATAGCAGCTGTACCATTTTACATTCCACCCAACAGCACAGAAGTGTTCAATTTCTCTGCATCCTCACCAACACCTTTTTTTTTTGATGGTAGCCATCCTAATGGGTGTGAGGTGGTATCTCATTGTGGGTTTGATTTGCATTTCCCTAATGATGAATGAGGTTGAACATCTTTTCATGTGCTTATTGGTCATTTGTATATCTTCTTTGGAGAAATGTCTATTTGAGTCCTTTCCCCATTTTGAATTGGGTTGTTTGGTTTTTTTTGTTGTTCAGTTGTAGGAGTTCTTTATATATTCTGGATATTAATCACCACAAACAATTTTAGAACATTTTCATCACCTCAAAAAGAAAACCTACATCCCTTAATCGTCACCCTAAATTCCCCATCCTCAACTTTTATGTTTTTGACACACGCTCCTCCTTCCTTGAAGAACTCTCTTGCCTTGGCTTCTAGAAAATTACCCCTTCTGGTTTCTTCCTACTTCTCTAGTCTCACCTTTGCTCTATTTTTCTCTGCCATCAATTAAACCTTGACATTCTTCAGGATTCCATCCTTTACCCTTTCTCTTCTCACTCTACACTCTCTCCGGGTGTTCTCATTTATTTCCATGATTTCTATAGTGATTCTCAAATCTCTATTTTCAGTTCTGACTGCTTAAGACCACATTCAATCTGTTTCCACTTCCTGCTGGCTCTAAATCTTTCACAAGTCTAAATCCATTGGCTTCTCCCCATCTTCACTGCCACTTTCCAATTCCTAAACACCACATCCATTGTCTCTTGCCTGGATTACCTCACAGCCTCCTAACTGGTCTCCCTACCTCCAGTCTTGCCTCCTTCAAGTACACATAGTTTCCAGAAAGATTTTCTACAATGTGAATCTGATCATGGTGTCCCATACTGAACAACTGGTTCTCCAGTCACTTCAACATGCCTTCTCTTGCCGCAGGGTCACTACACAGGCTGTGCCTTCTGTTTGAACGCCTCTTTAAACCCCCTCTGCACACACTGTTGACTTGCCCCACCTATATCGGCTTAGACCTCACTTCCTCCAGAAGGCTTTGCCTTACTTCCCAAGCCAGGGTGGGTAGCTCACACAGCTGTTCCCAAGTGCCTGGTGGCTCTGCTCATACCCCAATCAGCCACTCATATTTCTGTGTCTCCCACCAGAATGCAAGCTCCCTGTGTGCCTGCCTGGCACATGCTATGTCCTCAATATATATATGCTGCGTTTGTGCTGAATTTGTGATAACTGTTTTCTAGCACAGAATCGGGACTATTGCTCTGCAACTTAATGGAGAAAACTAGGTTGGAGATTTAAATGGAAATTTGAAAGCTGACTACACTCAGGAGACAGTTGAAATGTTGAATTTATATTCCTTGTTTATTGACTCTGAATATATTATTAAAAATAAGTACATAGATATACTATTAATATGTATATTATTAGGATTTAAAATATATACTATAAATAAGTATATATGTATTAAAATAGGTATGTATGTACTTATTAAAAATCCAAATATATACTTTACTATATTCGGGTTCTTTTGTGTGTGAGGGAGATCAGCCCTGAGCTAATATCTGTTGCCAATTCTCTTCTTTTTGCTGAGGAGGATTGGCCCTGGGCTAATATCTGTGCCCATCTTCCTCTACTTTATATGTGGGACTCTCGCCACAGCATGGCTTGATGAGCGGTGTGTAGGTCCGCACCTGGGATCCGAATCTGCAAACCCTGGGCTGCCAAAGTGGAGCACGTGAACTTAACCACTACACCACCAGGCCAGCCCCTACTATATTCAGATTATTAGGGCAATTACAAAGAATTCTCAAGTCTCTCTGTTTTTAAAATTTCTATATTTGTGTTTTAAGCCCAGAGTTATTAATAATTTGGCAGCTCCAAAAGGTCCCACTTTTTTTTTTTTTTTGGTGAGGAAGATCAGCCCTGAGCTAACATCTGCCAATCCTCCTCTTTTTTTTTTTTTGCTGAGGAAAACTGGCCCTGGGCTAACATCCATGCTCATCTTCCTCTATTTTATATGGAACACTGCCAAAGCATGGCTTGACAAGCAGTGCGTCAGTGCCAAGCCGGGATCTGGACCAGCGAACCCTCGGCCGCCGCAGCGGAGCTCGTGTGCTTAATCGCTTGCGCCACCAGGCCTGCCCCGAGACAGTCCCACTTTTGACTTGAACGGCACAGACTTGTTCTGTGCTGGAACTTGAGGAGTCTCTTCCAGTGAGCTGCATGCTCTGCCAAGTCACCTCTGCCTGTTGTCCTGTCTATCTCTCGAAAGGAACCTCTGGCTTTCGGAGAGAAGGTGGTAATTCCCAAGTTGAATACTATCTGAATTCTTTGGATAACATGATCAGGAAAGTTTGAAGTTTTGGTTTCCAGCTATTTCAAACTTACTCATGAATGAGCTACTTAAACACAGTTAGGGACCAGAAGAAGAGACTTGGGATGTAAGAATGACCGAGTATAATTTCCAAAAAGAATACGGAAATTATTGAATTTCCTTGAATGCCTAGCCCAAAGAAGTATGAAGATGGCATTATTAAGCCCTCACTGTGTATATTTAGTCTCCGTGACTCATTTAGGCCTCACAGCAACCCGAAGGGTGGATATTATTATGTCCATTTTACAGATGAAGCTACTGAGAGTTAGAGAGGTTATATAGTTTGCCCAAGGTCATTCAGCTTGTAAATGGTGAAGCCAGGATTTAAGTCTTAGGCTGGTCAGACTCAACACCCAGGCTCGCAAACCCAGCATTGGGCGGCTTGGAAGTGGTGCCCTGAAGCAAAGCCAGGCTGCTTGGTGTTTGAAGGCAACGTGGATAAAACCATACAATGGCAAATATCCCACGCTCCTAATTCACGACAGGCTTCTATTTCCATTACTGCTTTTCATCTTTACAAGAACCCTGGGGGTGCGAGGACAGGGCCATTATCCCCATTTTAGAGATGAAGGGACTGAGACACAGGCAGGTTAAGCGACTTGCCCACTGTCTCACAGCGAGGCAGTGGAACAGCTCATGTGAGAACCCAGGTCTCCTGGCTTTTAGTTAAAAAGCTTTTTTCCATTACAGCACAACCTCGTGGCCTTCAGCTTTCAAACTCCAATTGAACAGCAGCATATGAATTAACTGAGGTTACTATATTATCTCCTAAAATGACGGCTTCCCATTGAAAAAAAAAAAACCGGCAAAAATTCACCAATGGGACATGTGCGAAATACATTTTCACAAGGTCATTCTTACCCAGAGATGTTTTAAAAAATTATTATTCTCCGTTTGGGCTTTTGGTCTGTGATCTCATGGCGTGTGCAGTTAAATGGTGGTTTAAAATTTTAAACAAACAATGTTTCAGAATTGATTTCTAGTTAATAGGCCTGATTTGGGAAGATGGTGGGTTTGGAAGATGTATGTTAAAAGGAACTGAGAAATTGGTTGACCAGCACAGTTGGGGGATTTAAAGACGTAGATCTGGATCAGAACAACACAAGGAGTTCTACGAGCAGTTGGGTTTGGTGGGCCGACACGACAGTGCGATCAGCGCCATGTGTTTGTAATGTGTCTTTCACAGTCTGTATATTCATGATGGATTGCAACCGGACAGCAACAGTATTTGGTTATAAAGTGCTATACATAGTGTGCACACTTAGCACACTTATTGGGATTGGTATTCATTTTACCTGAAAAATGTTTATGTTTGTGGAAAGTATGATGTCTTTTAAACACCTGCAGATATATGTATTAGATCGTAATTCAACAGATATTGATTGAGGCCCTACTCTGTTCAAGAGGAGGTGCCAGGTCTTGAATCAGGACTTTTTGATGTTACATGAGTCTGTGAGTTTCAAGGATGCAGGAGCGGCCCCATGGCTGCCTGTGCCCCATCTCCTGCCCTCTGCTGTTTCGGGGAGACCAAGTTCTCACTTCATCCATAAAGGTGCTCGGGGGGTTCCCAGTTTCTGAGCTCCCAGCAATCCAAGGAGCAGATGTTGGAGGGGGAAGCCCCGCCTACCTTTCAGCTTTGTTCCCAGGCCAAATAAAACCAGAAACGTCTTTCTATTTTGAGAAAAGCAATTTATTCTGGACTCATGTTTTCTCCCACACTTGGGCAGGTGAGATAATCTTAATGCAGTTTTATCAGCCTTAACTCTTGAATTCTTGGCTGCTAAACTTAAAAAAAAAACTCGAAGAAGCATAAACCCCCATTTCCATACCAAAGAGCACCAGGCTCTTCTTGGAAATCTTTATCTCTTTAGTGGCCGTGCTTGTCTCATATTCTGTCACAGAATGGTGAGAAAATCAGCCATAAAAAGAGAAAATACTGTGACTGCAGAAACTTAAAACTAACTCACTGATAACAATGAAGCAATAAGCATATGTTCTTTCTCCCTCTTTCTTAAGCAAATATGTTGAGGAGAAAAAATGTCTTACATAAAACAATCTTTCACATCTCCATACATGAAGACTCAAAGGTGTAGATAGCCTTCACTGCACAATGTATGGATTCAGAACTGCTTTTGTTTTCAGTTTTCGCTTAAATTCTTAAGAAATGCCTCTCAAGATGGATTAAAATACAAAACAAGAAAAATTAAAAGGTGAGTCTGAGAAAGTGGAACACAAACCAGCGTTCACCTCCAACCAGAAATACATGGGGTTTTGCGTGTGGTGGAAGTTTTATGGATGCTCCGAAGGTCACCCAGATGTTAAGGGAAGGCTGCAGTTACAATTCACGTCTGTGCTTATGTGCTCTATGATAAATCACATTTATCTCTCCAAACATTTCAGCCACTTGTTATCATTTTTCAATTATTTCCTCTGTTCTAGGGGGCTTTCTCAGGGATAATTTGTCTCTTAAATCTCCTGTTTTTTATTTGCCCCCAGTGAGAGAAGCAGGAAGTACATTGCAGATCTTGGAAATGAAGAAGTTGGCTGTTCCCCTCAAAACTCTGAGCAACTCTTAGCCCCTCTCTCCCCAAGAGATTCTTTTTTTTCTTTTAACCTGATGAGAGAATGGCCAAAAATTGAATGAATCAAAGGATAGGAATATGAGTTAAAAAACCAGAGAACTTTCCTGAAGGAAATAGTTTATACTTGGGGAAGAATCAAATATGCCCCCGCAAAAGCCAAAATACTATAAAACAAAAACACATAAGAGCTTACTTAAAGTTTATATTTGTCATTTTCTATAAATTCACAGGATTTAATTTCTATTTTAAAATATTTAAATGAAACTCTTTCCTTTCCCTCTGATTTGTGAATATCAATGTTATCACACTTAATATGTAGCAGATTAGCCAAAAGTGGCAAAGTAAGGATAAGAATAGGACCTCCATGGTGTGGTGAGAGGATTAAAATTTGTAAAATGTTTATAACAGGGTAGCCTGGAGTCAAGTGTTCAATATTTGTGTGTTATTACTATTGTTGTTTGTATTATAACTTTTAAGTGTATCTCCATATTTATTTTCTACAGAATTGGGATCAAGTTATACATACTCCTTTCCACCTACTATTTTTTTTTAAACATAATAGCTTTCAGACACCATTCCATGTTAGTAGCTATAAATTTGTATTTTTTAAAAAAGAAAGAACAAAAAAGAAAGCAGACTCTACTGGATATTTGTTGGACTCAACCAGTCTTGACAATGAATGCCACGCATGCACCAGGTCATTCTCCTGTGGATTCCTATCGTGTGATTCAGTGTTGTTGGAGAGCAAGGTAACTAGCATCCAGATTCTGTGAGCTGGCTTGGCAAAGGCACCCCAAGCAAACAGAGGGCAGTTGGTCTGCAGGAGCATCCAAGTGGCTCATACACTTCAGGGCAGGCCCAAATGGCCCCTCAAAGTCTAGTGATATCCTAGGGTGACAACATGCTGGGATTACTTCTTAAGCAGAATAAAAATTTCATTATTGTTTGGGGACTTGAATGCCCAACTCAGGTCCCATCCCAAGATAAAAGTTGATTCTGAGTTGTGGAACCAAGATAATCTGGAAGCCAGCTGGCCCTGCTGCCTGCCCTGTCCTTGTCACTGGTTTTGATTTGAAAGGCTTCTGGAGGGAGCCCATGGCAAGGAGAAAGGGGACTGACTACATGCTTGATGGTAACCGCCTTCTGCACTGGCTTGAATAGTGTCCCCCAAAAGTTAGTTCTTGTCTACCTGGAACCTGTGAATGTGACCTTTTTTGGATATAGAGTCTTTGCAGATGTAATCAAGTTAAGATGAGGTCATACAGGATTAGCTTGGGCCCTAAATCCAGAAGAGGGAAATTTGGACACAGAGACACCCAGGAGAACGCCATGTGACAATGGATGCAGAGATTGGAGTTATTCTGCCACAAGCCAAGGAATGCCAGGGATTGCTAGCAACCACCTGAAGCTAAGAGAGAGGCATTGAACAGAGTCTCCCTCTGAGCCTCCAAGAAGGAACCACCCATGCTGGCACCTTGATTTAGGATGTCTGGCCACCAGAACTGCAAGAGAATACATTCTTATTGTTTAAGCCACCAAATTTATGGTAATTTGTTAAGGCAACCCTTGGAAACTAATACATCTTCTTATGAATATATGCATATCAGAATGGAAATATACAAAGGATATACCCTGAATAGATAGATAAATAAGACAGGAAGGAACTAAGGGGAGAGAAAGAACATGTGTCTAGTTGGTCAACACTGTTTAGTCAGAGGATATCAAATATTGTTTTGTTAAATGTTAAAGCTCAGTTAGCTCATCTAAGAATCTGGCTCTGAATCCACAGCTGATGAAACATATACTCTGACGGAAACACTAGCCAGTGATAGTCAATATGTCTGAGTGGTAGGGGCTTTATCTGCAAGGAGCATACTACTTAGATGCCATATGTAAGTGTCTCTCACATTGTTCACCCACAGTCCCCTCTTTGGAAGACCCAGACCCAAGTCTAGTGGGCAGGAGGAGAACCTGAGTGTCCCTCAAGGTGCTGACTCTAAAATTACACGGAGCAGTTCTCCTCTATGCAAACCTGGGTGACTTGACTCTGCAGATGAGCGTGTTCCGGCACCTTGGCATCCTTCCACCTAGTCTCAGTGGAACCCTAGGCTCACACTGGGCCGTGCTGCTGTTGCACAGAACCTGGGTGCATACCACTCATGCTTCCATAAGAGTACTTTAAACCCCTATTAGTTCAGATCCTGCAGATGTAGGATTTAAGAGCATTTGAATGAACTCCAACCAGGGTTAAATGATCACACTGAAAGAGAAACCAAAAGTTTTTGCTAATGAATTTTAGAGAAAGTTTGCTTTACAGTGAGGATCTCTGACTATTATTTTGGTAGGGCTGCTGTGAGAAAGTACTTCAAACTGGGAGGCTTAAATAACAGAAATTTATTGTCTCACGGTTCTGGAGGCCAGAAGTCTGAAATCAAGGTGTCAGCAGGGTTGGTTCCTTCTGAGGGCTGTGAGAGAGAATCTGTTGCTGGCCTTTCTCCTTGGCTTGTATATGGCTGTCTTCTCCCTGTGTCTCTTCATATCATTTTCCCTTGGTGCATGTCTGTCTCTGTGTCCAAATTTCCCTTTTTTATAAGGACATCAATTATGTTGGATTACGACCCACTCTAATGACCTTACTTTAAGTTGGTTACCCATGTAAAGACTCTATCTCCAAGTAAGGTCACGTTCTGAGACATTGAGGGTTAGGATTCCAACATATCTTTTCTGGGGGGACACAATTCAACCCATAACACTAACCAAGCCAACCTAAGAGCCTGGACTCTGAGCCCCACTGCTCGAGTTCACATCCCGACTCTGCTGTTTACTCACTTTGCACCTTTAGGCAAGTTACTTAAGCTCACGGGGACTCAGTGTCTTCATTGTAAATGAGGACCTCCCTTTTAGGATGGTTGTGAAAAGTACATGTGATAGCACTTGCCACATGCTTAGCACAGTGCTGGTAGCTAGTGAGCACTCAATAGATAGATATCATTATTATTAAAAGGGATGTGACAGATTGGCCTGAGGAACAAGACATCAGGATGACGTTATTGGGCCAAGCTGACCTACATTGTGACTGGCTGTTTCCTAAGAGGTGGGACCTGTAGGGTCATCCTGGAGTTCTCGTGGCCCCAAGTCCCTCGATGCTGTCTGTGTTCCTGGAAGATTCCAGTGAATATTTACACTCTCTTCCTTGGAGATTTGACCTGAGTCCTAGTTTTAGCAAACCTGAGTCTACAGTTGGGTTTCGGGCTGCCATTGGCTGTCTCGAAGAACTAAAATCTCCATCAAAATTGACGGATTCTTTGGAGACAAGGTTATACGTGTGTTTGTTCCTCTTCCGTCTCCAGAAAATGGCATGCTGCCCTACGTTGAAATTAGAAGAGACTTTTCTACATTCCAGCACCACAAGGCACTCACTCTACATTCCACGCCTCCATTTCTTTAAAATATATAAAAACAGACAACATTTCAGATGCTAGGAAATGATGTGACATAGAAAGTGAGATGACAGATAAAATGAGGGAAGGATCTCCAGGAACACAATCTTGTCGAGGTGGATCTTGTCAGAGCAGATTTTCTGTGACCATAATAAAAGGCTTTTAACACGAGCTGGGTTGCCTCATTTCCGAAGAGTAGAGGCTAGAGATTCTTAAAAAGGAGAAATAAATATTGCTCTAATTGGAGCCAGAGGTGAGCGGGGTGGGACAATGAACGAGCAAGGACTACTTATGTTGGAAAAAGGGAAGTGTTAGAAAGGATTTAGCTGAAAAACTCAGGAAGATGAAGGTCTTGGTCAAAACCAAAGCAGGCCCTCTTGTTTGAGAAGAAAGGAAAGAGACCAGGAATGAAGAGGAAGAATCAAATTACAGGGCAGTGGATATAAGCTAAACGAAAAGAGAATCCACTGCTTTCCGCACACTGAGGCCAGGAAACTCAGTGTTAGGATGGGATGCGCTGGCTGACTCTCAAAGGCTTGGGAAAATTTCATGCTAATGAAAAATGTTCATGGTTAGCCAAGATTAGACAATAGTTACTTGAGCAGAGGCTGCGGGATATTTAAAAAGATCATCATAGACAATAGTGTCCTCAATCAGATTAGAAATTTTTAGAAAGTTGATCCAACGTCCCATACTTTTCTTTTGTATTTCCCCCTTAGAGCCTGACACAGATGCTTTACATGTTTTATTTCTAATTCTTACCACAACCCCCTTTTACATTTGGGGATACTGAGGCTCAAAGAACCAAAATGAGTGACTCAAGGTCATTGGGAAGCAGAACTGAAATTCAAAACCAGGTCTGCCCTAGGTCTAAGTGAGCACAATTTCTCAGTACATTTTACAGGACTCAGAAAACTCTAGACATGAAGTAGAAATGAGAAACCATAAAATCTGACCACCTTTCCTCTTATTTTACAAATGAAGACGCTAGATCTAAAGGTGAGAAGGGATTTGTCCAAGGTCCCACAGGAAATGGCAGAGCAGGGAGGCATTTGCTAAATAAGTTAATTCATGAACCTGTGGAATTTCTGTAGCTGTCAGAAGAAAGATATTTGTATACCTCACAATTCCAAGTTCTCTCAAAATGTCTAGGTATTTTTACACTTCCCATGTTTTAAACAATCCATATCTGGGCAAATAAACACAGAAATTATACTCTCTATTTTTAACAAATCTCAAACAACAGCACTGGAGTAAGTAAAAGTTTTCTTATTAGTCCTTTTGCCTTTGAATGATAGAAATTTTGAAAATATCCGACAACTGGAATCTCATTCAATCAACACTTGGTCACCACTGACTCTACATGTCACAGTGAGTGTTAGGGATACTAAGTTGAGTGGAAGAAGATTTCTGTTTTCAAAGATCTTATAGCTTAATGGAGAGACAGACATATGAAGAGATAAGTCATCACTTGGTCTGAAAAGTGTTATAATAGAAGTAGAGACTACAAACAGATAAGAATCTAACCTAGTAGAAGTTCTTAGGGAACCTGTCAAGTGAATACATAAATCTGTCATACATAGCAAATCTATGTTTATAAATTGGTGCTCCAGAAGGTCTTCAAAAGTACTTGAAAATTTTCTTATTTTATTCTTTGTGAATATAACCCTATCTTGCTTATTGTATTAGTTATCTATCGCTGTGTAACAAATTACCACAAAATGTAGTGGCTTAAAGCAACAGCATTTATTATCTCATAGGCTCTGTCAGGAATCTGAGTGTGGCTTGGGTCTTTCTGGCTCTGGTCTCTCACAAGACTGCAAGGTATTGGCTGGGGCTATGGTCATCCTAAGTCTTAATGGTAGTGGATCCGTTTACAAGCTCACTCAAGTGGTTATTGGCAGGATTCAGTTGCTCCCTTGGTCCCTTGCCATGTGGGCTCTCTATAGGCAGCTGACATCCTTTAGAATGAGTGAGTGAGAGGGCAAGAAGGAGACAGTGACTGTATGATCCAGCTATCCCACTACTGGGTATTTATCCAAAGAACAAGAAATCAACAATTCAAAGAGATTTATGCACCCCTATGTTCATTGCAGCATTATTCACAATAGCCAAGACATGAAAGCAACCCAAGTGCCCATCAACGGAAGAATGGATAAAGAAGATGTGGTATATGTGTATAAAATGGAATACTACTCAGCCATAAAAAAAGGACAAAATCGTGATATTTGCAACAACATGGATGGACCTTGAGGGTATTATGCTAAGCGAAATAAGCCAGACAAAGATAAACACTGTATGATTTCACTCATATGTGGAAGATAAACAAACACATGGATAAGGAGAACAGATTGGTGGTTACCAGAAGGGAAGGGCAAAAGGGGTAAAGGGGCACAAATGTATGGTGACAGATAAAAACTAGGCTATTGGTGGTGAACACGATACAGTCTACACAGAAACTGATAGAGAATAACACACATCTGAAATTTACACAATGTTATAAGCCAATATGACCTCAATTTAAAAAAAAGAGGGAGACAGTGAGTGACAACAGGACAAGAGTCACAGTCTTTTAAAAACTAATCTTGGAAGTTATATCCCATAACTTTTGCCATATTCCATTCATTAGAAACAAGTCACTAAGTCCAGCCCACACTCAAGAGGAGGGGATTACACAAGGGCATCAGTGCCAGGAGCTGATCATTGGGGATCATCTCAGAAAACTGCCTACTGTACTTACCCTGTGAATTTACGTTCTCTGTGAAGTGTTCACAATACCTTTCTCCCATTGGCCTGAGGCAGAAATACAAGATTCACCCTTTACTCCTTCATCTCACTCCCCACTCCAGCAAATCCATCACCATTCCTTATCATCTCTATTCCACCTCCTAAATATTTCCCAAGGTCATACAACTGGGGGGCCCATTCTCTCCATTCCTACTACCCCCGCCTTGGTTCAGGCCCTTGTCATTTCTTACCTGGTTTTAGGATGGAAACAAAAACCTCAATGTTCTCTCTGGCTCCAGTCTGGTCCCTTCCAACCATTCTGCACACAGTGCTGACACCACCTTTCCAAGTCACAAAGCTGAGTAGATCAGGCCAGTTTAAAGTCCCTCAGTGGCTCCCATAGTCTTCAAGATAAAGCCAGAATGCCTCATCATGGAAAACAAGGCCCTTTGTGATCTGGTCCTGCTTACCCTCTGAGCTCTCCTCGTCCCTGTACTCCAGCTGCTTGGAACAACTGGTAGCTTCCAAACTGGCCATGTATTCCCTGTCTCCTTGGAAGAGCAGCTTCCCTTTCTTCCTCTGAATAATCCTCACTCAGGACTCTGCTCAGAAGAGATGTTCTCTGAGAAGCCTTCTCTGACGTCCCAAAGGTCGGTTGAGGCCCCTCCTCGTGTTCCCATAGACCCCTGGGCTAACTTCCTCACATTTGCCACACTGCACTGCAGTGATCAGCTTTCATATAGGCCCACTCAGCCCTCACTAGTCTCTAAGCTCACTGAAATCAGGAACTGCGTCTCTTTAGTTCTTTATCCCTAGGGTCTGTTAGGTGCTTGATAACTAAGTGTTGGATACATAGTGATGGCAACTCCGGGAAACTCTGCTTCTCAGTTCTCTTAGCTTCTCTTATACTGGTTGTCAGGGACAGAGCCATAAATTGTGGGCCTAGTGCAAGATGAAAATGAGAGGCCCCTTATTGAAAAAGCCAGGAAAAAAGTCATTTCCTTTCTTCTTCTTCTCTCTCTTGACCCACGGTGGTGTTTTTTATTTGCCATTTAACACTGAGCACAGGGACAGCTGCAGGGAGAGTGTAGGCCCTCACAGGCACCTGAGGGTGTACACTCAACCCTCACTCTCTCCATGCCTGTGCCCTGTCACTCACTCCCTTTCAATGGGACGGCAGTTTCTGGGTGAGGATAGGAGAGCAAGAGGCCAAAAACCCATCCCAAGGAGGTAATGGGAGGCAGGACAGCACGTGAGCCAAGGCTCCAAGCCCTTGGTGACTTCTCCATTGTCCCATCAAACTTCACTTACAAAACACAAATTCAAAGATACAATTATTGACAATTTTAAGACGGGGTCACAGAGCACTGAACCTCAAGCACGGGACCCCCTTCTGAGTACAGGGTGTTGTGTGACTGAATTAGTCACATATGCGTGAAGACAGCCTGCCCAGTTATCCATATAATATTGAACCCTTTCCTATGGAATTTTGGATCATTCCCACTGTTTTGGTTTCTGCATCCATTAGCCTTGGTAGGACCTGGCTTTGGAAATTTCCTAAGGCAGATCTGCAATGCTTTTGAAGGAAGTAGCAGTAGCTTTTCAGGGAATAACAGAGAATACTGGAAGCCTTCCTGAGATGATGCTCCCATCACGACCTTGAACACATCCAGGAGCCCAGAGTTCTCCGCTACATTAATGAATTATTAACAGATACTATCCTCAAAGTATAATAAGATAAGATTAAGGCAGACTAGAGCGGAGAAACTTATTCCCTCTGCAAGTCACCTTCCATTAATTTCTTCAGCCTTCCTCCTCATCTCTAAGCTAATCCCCCCACCCTGGGCTCTGGACCCCAGGCCCTGCTTGCTTTTCAGTAACCCACTCCTTGATGTTACCCTGCATCTTCAACCTCACCTCTCTACTGGTTCCTCTTGACACTCAAGTCCATTCCATCCTAAACCAAATAAACCCTCCCTTCACCCTGTGTCTCCCTACAGCTATCCACGTATTTTTCTCTTCCTCTCCTCAGCTGACATCTTTTAAGAGCTTTCGGCTCCAGAGTCCTCTGCCTCATCCATCTCACTCACAGGCCGACTGCAGTCTCACTCTGCCTCCTGCTCCTTGGGCACCTGGAGCTGCTCTCCTCACAGCCACTCAGCCACCTCCTTGTCACGAAGTTCCGTGAGTCCCGTGCAGAGTTCTTGCTCAGGCTCCTTGTGATGGGTGCCGTGGACCTCTCCCTCACTGAGGCCCCTTGGAGATGACATCCTCTCTGATCTCCTCTTTCCTCTCTAGCACCTCCCTCCCTCTTTGCCTCCTCTGTGGGCTTCTTTTCCTCTGCCTATATCTTAGAACAGGGTTTCCCTGGGGTTCTTGCTAGGCCTAATCTGTTCTTTCTCTCTGGGCCAATAGCCTGGATCCTGGTTCTGGTTTTGCCCTAATTTTCTTAGTGATCTGTGAAATACTTGAACTCTCTGGGCTTTGGTTTCTGTACCTTTAAAAGAGAATTTCTCAATCTGGGCACTATCAACATTTTGAGTCAGATAATTCCTTATTGTGGGAGACTTTTCTGTGCATTGTAGGATGTTTAGCAGCATCCCTGGCCACTACCCACTGGATGCCAGGAGCACCTCCCAGCTGTGACAACCAAAAATGTCTTCAGACATTGCCAAATGTTCCCTGGTAGGGCGCAAAATTCTCTAGCTAAACCGAGGAGTTGACCCAGCTTCCGTATTCATTTGCTAGGGCTGCCATAACAAAGTGACACAGAGTAGGAGGCTTAAACAACAGACATTTATTGTCTCACAGTTCTGGAGACTAGAAGTCCAAGATCAAGGTGTCAGCAGGGTTGGTTCCTTCTGAAGGCTCTGAGGGAAAAATCTCATCCCTGCTTCTCTTCTAGTTTCTGGTGGTTTGCTGGCATTCTCTGGCTGATCTCTGACTTAATGTGCACATGGTGTTCTCCCTCTGTGTGTGTCTGTGTCCAAATCTCACCTTTTTATAGGGACACCAGTCACACTGGATTAGGGGCCCACCCTACTGCAGTGAGCCAGCCCTGGTGGTCTAGTGGTTAAGATTTGGTGCTCTCACTGCTGCTCCCACCTGGGTTTGTTTCTCAGTCAGGGAACCACAGCACCCATCTGTTGGTTGTCATACTGTGGGATCTGCATGTTGCTGTGATGCTGAAAGCTATGCCACCAGTATTTCAAATACCAGAGGGTCACCATGGTCACCAGCGGAGCTTCCAGACTAGGAAGAAGGACCTGGCCACCCACTTCTGAAAAAATTTGCCATGAAAACCCTATGAATAGCAGTGGAGCATTGTCTGATACAGCGCTGAAAGATGAGAGGATGGTGAAGAAAGACAGGGCAGGGTTTAGCTCCGCTGTACACAGGGTCGCTAGGAGTTAGAATCCACTCGACGGCACTAACAACAACTACTCCAGGATGACCTCAACTGGACTAATTACATCTGCAATGACCCTATTCCAAATAAGGTCACATTCTGAGGTATTGGGGGATAGGATTTCATATAAATTTGGGCGGGACACAATTTAACCCATAACACCATCTCTTATGCCCCTCGTGAGCTCTGACATTCTGTAATCCTGACAAAAAGAAAGGAATCTTGGTCTTTGTGGATCCCAATGTAGATTCTGATTCTTTCTCCTGAGTTTCTTCTTGCGCCAACCACATCTCTGAACGCTCTCTTTGGGCAACCCACTCCTTTCGACCTCAGTAAATTTCAGAGGAAGTGATGAGAGAATGGGAATTTCAACTGCAGCTAGTTTACACAGTCTCTGGCAGGTAAGACTGACAAAGACCTCAAGGAACGTGATGGGCAAAGCTTACAAGGCTCATCTCCTGTCCTCGTGTTACTGTAAATACACATCATGGAATTAACACTAGGAGTTGGTCTGCATAGTTACAGAAATGATGTTATTTTGGAATTACTCAATGACCCTCTTCAAGAAAAGGATGCAGCCATTGCACTGCCCAGCCTATCCAAAAAGACACTGTTTCCAGAATAGAGTGATGAGCACCCTGGTTGAGGGATCAACATTTGGCTGCCATTATCCTTAATTACTTGTGTCTCGTTCTTTCTGCTTAGCCTGCTAGGGGCCGCCCCTGGGAGGTCTGACAAGACACCTGCAGGAACCTGATGGCCCTCGAGCCATTGTGAGACGCAGACAGACGGAGAGTAGTTGTTGTGGAGGGAAGCACAGTATCCTCAAAGCCTGAGGCCTTTTGGCAGTGGATTTTCAGCATGGTGGAGCTCCAGCAGCTCCTGCTCAGATGTCAAAGGCATCAGAACATCAGATCCACAGCTGGGTTTCAGAGTCTGGTTCTTTGTGAATGCAGGAGTTCCCAAAATAGAGTAGCAGCTGCCCCTCACCCCCCTGCCCCAACCCCCTGTCTGCTCAGCTTGCCACCTTTACTCAGCAAATAGTGTTTTGAAGGTCTTTGAGCCATGATGATCTCACAGCCATGTCTTGAAGGCTGTAAGACAAAATACTTCTGCTGTTCCATTCTGAAGTATGCAGTCGAGCTATTATTTGAGTAGTTTAAGTCGGAGAGCTTCCCTCTCAATAATGGTGATTTGCCCTGAATTGTCTGGAGTGCGCCCAAGTCCTCAGCTCTCCACCCTCTGTTGCCTTTTTATAAACCTGAGCACAAGTAGCTTGACAGGGGAGTGGAGAAGCAGGTGTCCAGAAGGGTGGCCCAGACGTCAGGTGCTGGCACCCTTCCCAAGAGTAGGCGTTGACTGTGGGTTCCAGCAGTTCCTGAGAACACGAGGGAGGAAGTGGGACTTGCAGAATCTTGCTGGAGGAGATAACGGAACTAAGAAATGCCAAAAGGGCTCTGTCCAGTCAAGGGCAGAAGGAGAGAAGGAGAGAAAAGCCTGAATAGATGTAAGAGATCATATAAAGGAAGCCAGACACACTGGCCATCCCTGGAGTCCACTGGTGCTCTCTGCTCCTTGTTGATTTATGCCAGGCCTCCCTCTTCTCACATCTACATGTCCTGAATGGCTCCTACCCATTTTAGAGTTACAGGAACTGAGGACCACAGAAGGCCACTGGCCCAGAGTTACACAGATAGTTAGCAACAGAGCTCAGCCTGGAGTCCTGTCTGGCCCAATGTTCTTAGGCACTTCTTAAAAAGCAAGGAGGGCAAAGCCAAGAGAAAAGAAAGAACTACACGGGGGCGTGGGGTGGAGAGGGCCACCAACAAGGATTTCTGTTGTTCCTCCACTCTTGTCTATGATGAACTTTATGGATGTTCCCAGCCCTGTGCTAGGCACTGTGGAGGACACTGAAGATGGTTTTGATTTCCAAGGTGCATGAACTATCATCGGAGAGGTAAAAAGGTTGAATCAGCTAGGGAACAACATAAAAAATAGTCAGCCAACAGGTGTTTATTGCTCCTACTGTCTGTGAGGTCTACTCTGGCTCTCGAAGAGAACCAGACAGAATGCCAGCCTTTGAAGACCTTACATTCCAAAGAGGGATGATGCTCCAGAAGCACCTAAACAGTAATGTAACAACAAGATAATTTCATGTACAGAAAAGTCTTTTGAAGAAGCCAAACTAGGGTAATGTGGTAGAGGATAACTGGGGGAGTAGGAATGGAGAGGATGTCTCTGTGAAGGTGACATTTGAGAAGGAGGGAGCCACGTGAAGATCTGTGGATACAGCATTCCAAGCAGAAGGAAGAGCTGGTGCCAAGGCTCTGGGGTGCACATAGCATGTCTGAGAGTGGTGTGTACCTAAAGATAAAGAATAAGTGGATGAGTGCAGGGAAATGAAGCCCAGGGAGGATCAGGGGGCAAAATATGTAGAGTCTTATGGGATTTTGAATTTATACATTGATTGCAATGGGAAGCTATTGGAGGTTTCAAAGAGGGGAGGGAAGGGTTGTGATTTAAGCTCTAGGAAGATTCTCTGGTTATTGTGTGGAGGATGGATTGCAATGAATGGAGCCAGAGGGGAGCTGGGAGTGTAGCTGAGAGATTGTTGCAGGTGAGAGATCAAGGTGGCTAGAACAAGGGTTTTAGCAGTGAGGGTGGTAAGAAGCAGTCAGACTGGCAATGCAGTTTGAAGATAGAGCTAACAGGACCAACTGATGGATTAGTTTTGTGGTTTTCTTTCCGCTATTGACAGGGTTGGGGAGAACAGTGGGGAAAAAATTGGGGAGGGGTCATGGAACAATTCTGTTTGGGCCATATGATGTCTGAGGTGCCATTTAGACATCTGTATCACTCGAGTTTAACCAGAGACGCAGAACAACTAGAATATAAATATATTTTGTATATGTGTATATTCTAGCCTGGGTATCCTGCAGAAGATGGGGCCATTTGTCACAGAGCTAAACACACACCTGACTCAGGATTCAGAGAAGGTGAAGGAAGATCCAGGGGAAGGTGGAGCAGTTGCAGGCCCTGTTGTTCCTTCATGTCAAGAAGTGAGTCAGCAGATCAGTAACAATATCTGTGAGCTACAATATGGCTGCTGCTTTCCTTCCACCCTCCAAAGTCTCCCAAGAATCTCCTTTGTAGCCCACCCTAACTGGAAATAGACACGAAAGGGAATCCTGGGAAATGTAGTTCAGTCTAGTCAAGGCAACACATTACAAAGCCATCACAACATCGATATGGAGCTGTTGAGTGAGTGGCTGGAAATATGAGTCTGGATCTCAAGGAAGAAGTCCAGGCTGGAGGCAAGCATTTAACAGTCATCATAAATCCATGGTTCATAAAGCCATGGAACTAGATAAGATCATCTAGGGAAAGCATGTGGGCAGAGAATGAAAAGAACAAAAGATAGAGCCCTGAGGTACTTCAACATTTAGGGGTTTATTAGAGGAATCAGCAAAGGAGAATGAGAAGAAGCCAGCAAAGTGTGAGGAAAATTAGGTAAGTATGGTGGCACAGGTTTAGAGGAGAAAGGAGGAGGAAGTGGTCAACCACATCAAACACCTCTGAAAACTCAAGTAGGAGCGAGTCACTATGACTCTGAAAAGGTAACATCCAAGTGATACTTAGGATGTCATCTGCAATGGTCTGAATGTTTGTGTTCCCCCCAAATTCATGTGTTGAATCCTAACCCCCGAAGATGATCGTATTGGGAGGTGGGGCCTTTGGGAGGTGTTTAGTCGTGAGCTGGAGCCCTCATGAATGGAATTAGTGCCTTATAAAGAGCTCCGGAGAGATCCCTAGCTCCCTTCCACATGTGAGGACACAGTGAGAAGGCACCAGCTATGAATCAGGAAGAGGGTCTTCACCAGAACGTGAACATGCTGGTGCATTGATCTTGGACTCCAGCCTCCAGAACTGTGAGAAGTAGGTTTCTGTTGTTTATGAGCTACCCAGTCTGTGGTAATTTATTACAGCAGCCCAAATGGACCAAGACATCATCCAAGTATAAATAACAGTACTGAATAAAGGGATCATGGGTGGTCACATCGATCCTTGAGTTATTGGGGAAGACCTCAGAACTAGCTGATGTTTGAGAAGGGCATTGAAGGTCAGCTGGAATTGGAGCATCTGCGATGAATGGGATCTGCAGGGGCTTGTTCATCTCTACACATTTTCAAGAGACACTGAAAAGTCACAAATCCTTAACCATTTTCCAGCAACCCACACAGAGACCTCTCAGCCTCCTATGCACATCTAAGAATAGCCCACTTGGCTGCAGTTGGTCTGAAATTCTTGCTTTTTGCGTCAAAACACTTGGCCACTATTTTCAGGCTGACACTCCCTTCTACAAATGAGAAGAGGTGCCATTGCTCACTGGAAGCGTTCTCACTTATTTGCTGTTGGCACAGGAATGTGTCGGAACCTGGACAGTAAGTCAAAGAGTTTGCTGAGAGGAATCACTTTGGTTCTCTGCCTGTGGGAGAATCTTGATTTCAGTGGCTCAAGAACAGGCAGAAGCAGGATTAAAAGATTTTTTTTTTTTTAAATTTTCAGTTTATTTAGCTTCCAAGTTATATAGAAATCTCCAATGGGACTTTTCAGACAAAAGAAATCCTCACTTATAAATGTGGAAACAGCACTAATTTTGAGAGAAGACCACTTCTGCACAGCAGAACACCATAAGAGAGAGAAGGCAGCAGACCCAGCCTCCCTTATTATAAATAAGTCACTTGGATGTATTTTGGCAAGTAAATTTAGCACACTTTTAAATTCTGTTTAAAAATATTGGTTTTTGAAGGATTTACAATGAGCAGCGAGAATGGCTGTATCAAGAGTGATGGTCAAATGGATCTTTTAGTTCTACGTCAGATGTGAGCTTTCTTATCCTTCTAAAGGAGGAAGTCCTCATGACCAGTGCTACTTAAAGCAGGGTTGCATTGTGACTTGTGTGGGCCCTTGGTACTTTTGCTTTCATGGGCTCCTTTCTCCATAAAAAAATAAATAAATAAAAATTCAATTTTACAACTGCATTGGTATAAAGATGACTACATTAAGATTATATGTTAAAACATTTTCTTTAACCTGAAAGGTCATTTTTTTTCCTTCTGAAAAAAAATTAAAACATTTTTGTGGGCCCCTGTGTTAGTTTCCTATTGCTGCAGTAACAAATTATCACAAATTTAGTGGCTTAAAACAACACAAATTTATTATCTTATAGTTCTGGAGGTCAGAAGTCCGTAATCAGTCTCACTGGGCTGAAATCAAGGTGTTGGCAGGTCTGGTTCCTCCTGGAGGCTCTAGGGGAGAATCTGTTTCAGCCTTTCTGAGCTTCTAGAGGCTGCCCACGTTCCTTGGCTTGTGGTCCCTTCTTCCATCTTCAAAGCCAGGAAATTAACATCTACAAACCTCTCTCTGACTCTCTGAATTCTGCTTCCATCATCACATCTCCTTCTCTGACCCTTCCCCTCCTGCCTCCCTCTTATAAGGAGCCTTGGATTATTTTGGGCCCACCCAGATATTCCAGAATAGTCTCACCATCTCAAGATCCTTAATGTAATCACACCTGCAAAGTCCCTTTGCTATGTAATGTCCACAGTTTCTGGGAATTAGGATGTGGACATCTTGGGGGTGGGCATTATTCAGTCTACCACAGACCCTAAAGTACTGTGGGGCTGGGCACTGTGCCTACTGTGATTAATGGATAAATTGATCCTGACTCAAAGTGCCAATCCAGGAACTGTTTGCCCCTGAATGTAAAATGCACTGCTTCCTTCATTGAGAAAGTTTTGCCATGAAAAACTGTGCTTAGTGACACAATCTATTTACTTTCTGGTACGAGCCCCTCATCTCCTAGTAGACGAGTAACGAACAGTGCACTGACAAAACAGGGGTAAGTTGACGAGATCTGTCTTAAATAGCTACAGGAATCTTTCCGTTATTTCACTTGTTCTCTTGATTTACGTTGGTTTGAGCTACTCTCGGTGCATACTCGGTCTTCTCCAGAGCAGACTGTGTTGGCGATAATTCAGAAGCTTGAGGAGCAGGCCTGGTCTCTGGTCAGTCCTGGACGCTCAGTGGGAGTTCCACTGAGGTTTGTTGAATGACGGGGTGAGTCAATGAATGGATGAGTGAATTAATTCAAATTAATTGATTTCAAATATTGAGCGACCCTGGGCCCGCCAAGTAAGCGGTCTGTTTGTAAGTTGGTCCAGCGTGGTCTTTAAAGAGAGTAAACAAATAAGACGCTCCAAGCGAATGCCTTAGAAGCCATGTGGTGTGGGAGATGGCAAACTCCTTAGTCACTCTGATTCAGAGTCCTCAATGTGCGGTGCCAATGCAAGCATCCTTGCAGCCCCGTTGCCTCCTGGGTTCTCTCTCCACGTGCGTGGAAAAGGGCTCTCCGGATTCCGGAGGCAAGTGGTGCGGGCTGGCCCGTGGTGGAGAGCGGGGAGGAGAAGGCGCGGTGGGGGTGGCGGCTGCCGCAGCGACGGAGGCCTAACAAACACGTAATTCTCTTCTCACTTCACTCGGGCCTCTCCATCTGACATGGCAGGTGTGCTGAGAAGGAGCGGTGTGTGAATCGAGTCGGAGAGGATCAGTGACACGGCAGCGAGCCAGGCCGCGCCCGGGGCCATCGATCGCCTCCGAATCAATTTGCACACCGCTCCCACGTAGGTCACCTGCCATTTCAGACAGGGACGGGAACAGTGAAGTGAGAAGGAAATTACGCCGGGAAGTCTGGGGACCCTCTCTCCAGAACGTGGGGTCAGCTTTCAGCTGCCCTCGCATCTGCAGCCTTCGGAGGGGACACGGCTCCCCAGCCCAGGCCCCTCTGGCCTTGCTCACCCCCAGCCCTGAAGGGAGGGGAAGCATGAAGGCTGAAGCAAAACGGGGCCACTCTGCAAATCTATCAGCCTTGAGCTCACCTCTGGGGTTTGGGCTGCCACTGTCATATCCTAAGAGCTATTTCAGAAAACCCAAATTGCCAACAGTAATAATCTCTCCGCCACGGGACTGGTTTTCATTTGTGCCTCTCAATGCACTTTACAATTAATTCTCACCAACTTCTGCCTCCCATGAGCTGGGAGCCCAAGGGGAGCCCACGGCAAGGCTTGGAAGCGTCATGGCTTGCCCATTGAGAGGGCAAAAGGCTTCCCCATTGGCAAGACAGGCACGGAGGCCCACGTCTTCCTCAAGGAGCCAAGAACAGCAGTCTTTTTTGAAAGGAGAGAAGGGAAGGTGGTATGGGAGGTGGTTAAGGAGCTGGAGGATGTCTTGGCTCCTGACACGTCCGATCAGCCTCAGCTGAGGCAAGAGGCATCTTAACCGCTTACCAAGGCTGAAGACCTGACCAGTAAGTGATTTCCAAGAACAATGTCCATCCAAACACTGACTGGGCTGTGGAAATGCTGTCTTCTCTGGAGCTATGGAGAGAGCAGGGTCCACTGCCACCCTTGTTAGATCCCAGGGATCCCCCCAAACGAAATGGAAGATGATACCCTGCCTACAAGTGCTCAGCGCAGTGCAGAATGCTGAGTGGGTATGGAAGAAGTGGACACTGAATCTGAATCCACTGCAGGTTGACTTAGTCCCCTTTCCCAAGTGGGTGGTTTAGATGATAAGTACATTCCATTCGGCTGGGCAGATTTTTCAGGAGGTGGGCTCCTTACTGTCACTAACTCGTTTTGTCTACTCCATCGGAAGCAGGAACAAGGCAGGTCCAAGAGAAACTTTGTGGCAGGAGAAGAGAGTGTGGAAGCACGCACCCGCCCTGAGTTCTAAAGGGAAAACAGGAAAATCAACTAACCCACCGCAGGCCTCCTGCAGTTCTCCAGTACCCCCGTCGTGCTGTCCCTCACCATGAGGGAAATGCTAGTCATCATCCTACTGTCCTGCCGAGTCCCTTCTGCCTGTGCTTCAGAGACTTGTCAGAGCTCCAGGAGAGCGAGGGGGGTTAGTCTCACATTTTTGGAACTTGTATCTGGGGCATGGACATAAGGCAGTAGAGATTGTGACTCAAGAAGCTCTCCCTCACCTGCTCCCTAAATCAGACCATTTGCGTCAAGCAGGTTGGTGCAGCAAGTTTCCCAAACGCTCACTGCCCAGACCCAGCCACACATGCATGCTCATGCCCCTCCCACACACACACACACAAGTGTGCACACACACACACTGCCCTCTTCTCACCCCAAGGCCATGCCTTCCCAGCCCAGCTGGATTCTCTCCTGGGCGAGACCTTCAGGGCTCTCTGCTGTACCTGCTCTCAGGACTCTGGCTGCTCTCATTTAGCATGCAGATTAAGTCTTCTTTCTGATCAGGAGAGACTCTTCCAGGCCCTAAGGCCAGCCCTGCTGCCCATACTCCTCCCAGACCATCATTTTCTGTGACTCCACAGAGCACTTCTAGAGTAAATAAATAATAAGTTTTGAGTTTGGTTCAACAAAGTTGAGACCAGGCCTTGGTGTCACAAAGAGGATGACAGCATGGTCCCCACCTGGAGGAGCTCCACTGGTCTGGTGCATATGCCTTGGCTTCTTGGCCAGATTTAGTGCTCTCGGGGGCCAGGCATGATAGGTCCATCTTACAAGGCCGAATTCTCCAAATATGTCACAGAATCAAGGCTGTGGGTGGAAGTAACTTAAATGTAACCAATTCTAACTTGCTAAATGGCCTCGTAGGTTAAATTTGTTGGAATCCATGCCGGAAGATGGGGTTGGATGAGAGAAGACTTGGTTGAAGGGAGATGGAGCGTAACTTCTGAGAGCTTCAACTCTTCTCCTGGCTTCCAAAAGAAACCAGAGGGTAAATACTCCTTTTCGGCTTATCTTCCCCGGATGAGCATTTTCTGAGGCAAAAACCACGTAAGAGGAGTTTGGTCAACAAAGTGAGGTGGACAGACATTTTATTTGCATCCTCACTAAGACTGCAAGAGCCTCACCTGCTGAACAGGGCAGTGCAAGCTGGAAAAACCTCCATGTGACCTATCACCACGGGAAATGTGGTTAATTCCGTTTCTGTGACCTGCTGGGTTGCCTGTGTAGACTTGGGGTCCCCAGAGGGAGGGGACCTGGCATGTTTCACTATTTACTTGTCTTTGGCTCCAGCAACATTTGCAAATGATACATACCACAGACACATTTTATTAAATATATATTTAAATTATTAAATGCTTTAGTTCTGAACAGGAAATATGTATACACGGTACAAAAGTCCAAAAAACCAGGAGACCCCCTCTCGCTCTTGTCCCTTAGACACATAGTTTCTTTAAGTCATCAGGGCAAGTAATCAGTTTCTTTTGTGACGTTCCAGAAATATTCCAAGCATATGCAAGCACTATATTAATAAATATCCTTGATCATGGCTATGTGGATATTTTTATTCACGTTACATAGACAAGGGTGTCCACTTCTTTCTTTTTCTGCTGGCATTGGCTCAGCTGTCTTTATTAGAAGTGGTAATATGTTTACCTAACACACAGCATACCTAATAGAACGCACTATAGCAGTTAAAGCAGTCGCCGCCGCGATGACACCGTCGTCCCCGCGAGGACCCGAGCTTGGGGGCTTGGCCGCGCCGCGCCTCCAGGGGCGCAGTGCCCAACTCCGGCCGCACGATGGCGTCCGCTTCCTGCGGACCCGGCCCTCGGCGGCGGCGCAGACAAAGGCGGGCGCCGGGCCTCCCCCGCGGGGCCGCGGAGGCGGCGTGCGCCCCGGGTGGCCGCGGCCGCCCCTGCGCGCCGAGCCAGGCGGCTGCCGCCCGAGCCTTTGTCCTGCGCTGCCCGCCCTTGTGGTAAAGGACGAGGCGAGAGGACGCTGGGAGCAGGCGGCGCCAGCCGGGCATCCACCCGAGTCCCGACCCGGCTCCCACGTCCCAGAGCCCGGGCCCGCGCGAGCTTGGGTTAAGGGCAAGAAGCTGGAAGCGCCGGGGTGGGACTGAGCCCCAAACGCCTGCCCGGGAAGCTTCCCTCCCCTTCCACTCCTGAGCAAAGAATTTGCCCCAGCATTCCGCACTGTGGCGGTTTTTCACCACTGCCCTGACTGCCCAGTTGAGATGCTACAGGGCCTGGGTGTCCTGTCTGCAGAGAAGACTCGGGCATTTAGATCTGGAAACTAGGGAGCGCCCTGGCCTGGCCCTCCCAAGTTCGTCTCTACAGCGTCCGGGAAAACTTCTCTCCTCTCCCGCCCTCACACCCTCTAGTCCTGCAGTCGGACAGAACTTCTGTGATGATGGAAATGTTCTGCCTCTTCACTGTCCAGTATTTGTCACCATTAGCCACGTGTAACTATTGAGTGCTTGAAGTGTGGCTGAAGAACTGAATTCTTAATTGTATTTAATTTTAATGAACTTAAATTTAAGTAGCCACATGTGCTTGCATGTGTGTAGGTGCGTGGCTACCCTCTTGGAGCATGCAGCTTTAAGGGCTCAAGCTGATCTGAGCGGTTGAATACGTAGTTATATTGTTAACAGCAGAATTTTATAAAGATTCACATAAAACATGAAGCATGTGCCTGTTGCACCTGAAAAGATGCCTGGAAGTAGCTGTCAGGGAGAAAGAAAAAGTGGTGTCATGAGTTGATGTTGGCCGTTTGGGGAGATGTGTAGGGGTTGTGCTCTGTGTGGGGTAAGGTGGCGTGGAAAGATCAAGAGGAAATGGGACCTTGTCATGTCTTGCTCCTCTTGCAGATGGGACTGGCCCAGCTTTGATCTATGTTTAGAGAAAATTTGTGGACATAATCACCATCATCTATTAAGTGGCTAAGTATACACGTCCCACGTGCCTGGCTTCTTGGGACAAGATAACCAGACCCGGAAACAAGCTTGACAGAACTTGGGTTGTTCTGTGGTCCTGTGTGCTTGTGACGAGGTGCAGAGGAGGGCCTGTGTCTGCATCACTGGCCAGTGGAGGCTGGGGTTATGTTGCTGCTGTCTTCCCATGACGTGTATAAATATTAAGCAAAAACAGTATACAAGACAGTCTTGGGTAGGGAAACCAGAGTATTAGAAGTGTTTATTCATGAGCCAGAATGTCTTAGGTTGCAAGCCGACTTCTCACTCATCATCAGATCATAGTCAAATGTAACATTCACAGGTTACCTGTGCAGCAGTCAGCAGGGTTCTGGTACCTTAAGACTGTCTAACCACCTGTCTCCTCCAAGAGTGTAAACCAATTGACGATTTCCATTTATTTTTATTGAAAATAAACCTGTACACTGGTGCAGTCCCTGGTCTGGTTTATTGAACATTTCCAATAAGCAAATCTGAGGTAGATGCTCCCTTTTGATCTTCTAAATAACATGTGTGTGTGTGTGTGTGTGTGTGTGTGTGGTGGTGGTGCAGGTAAATGGGGCAAAGAGGGACCAAGAAATCTTGTATTATCTGTGAAGACTCCGTGTGCCCGTCAACAAGTATCCAGAAATAGACGTGCGAACACTGACATCTTGTTGGAGCTGAAGCTGACTGAGGTGCCCTGCAGGGCTCCTTGCCCGTAGTGGGCGTTCAGTAAATATTTGCTGAGTTTTTAGTGGAAAGGGAAAATGGGCCATGATTCCCTATCCAAACTGTCTCTGTGGGTTGTCCATCCCTTTTTGTTTTGGTTTGATTTTTTTTTCCCCTGGAGATGTTCCCGACCACAAATAAAGGACGAGGGAGAAGACAGTTACACACACCTAGAGCTGCGTCCAAACAAAAGAGGAAAGAGGCTAAACAAACCCAAGGTTTTCTATTTCTCCCTGAGCCAAGTAATCCCTTTGATTACATCTAATACCTGCCAAAACCCAGATGGTGTGCCCACCCATCCCTCGCGCGATAATGCCACATTGTGAAATCTACCCATTAATATTAATTGTCAGCTAGAGAATCCGTCTGAACTACTAAAGCTTGAGATTGCCTTGAGAAAGCAGGCCCTGCTTTAGCAGGGATTTTAAGATAATTCTCATTCTTTCATTCTGTATCTCACATATGTAGAATGTTAAATAATAGCCAGAGAATGCTTTTTTAATTTCGGCACATGTCTGCCTCTCACAATCCAGGTCTTAAACCGCTGTTCTTTTGGGGTCTACACCTGCTGACCTAAATATTACCTTAAACTGCTGTGGGCTTGCCAGCAACATGTAGGCACCCACTGTTCACCATATAGAGAGAGTTTTAACTCTCTGGGAGCTGTTTGAATCGAATATGCCCTAGCATGTGATGCTCAACTATTTCCCTTTTATTTTTCTCCCTCTCAATAATTGACTTGGTAATCCTTGAAAGGTATTACAAAATCTCAGTTTTTTCAATTGTTATGTGGGCCTTCCTGAGGAAGGAAGGCAGAGGCAGAAGAGATGGGCTGGGAAGAGAACTGGGGTCCAGGCACCTTTGGGGTGATAATCCCGTCTGTGATGTTCGATTCGGACTGTGATCATAACCATGCCCAGGTCAGCTCCATGATCCAATCTGTGCTTCTACGTCTCCATGTTGAAGTGTCTCAACATCGCAATTTCTGCTGTGTTCACTGAACTTTTTTTTAAGCTATAAAATTTTAGAATCTATTTATGCCCGAAAGATACATGAAAATTTAGTAGGTGTGAGAATGAGTTTTTCCTCTGGGGTCTCCCCCCTTTATCCTCGAGGGTTATGGTACACTCTCGTTTTGACAGTCTTTCTTATAGCCAACACCTTAAACTTTATGAGTAAATGCAGAATCCAGCCCACATACTGTCTTTGTTTTTGCCAGGAGCATACAGGGCTGGTAAAACGAATTAATTTGCGATTCGATGCCCCTTGTTCGGGGAGGCAGATCTCTGTCATCTTGAGCTTGATGTCTGGCTCTAGCCAGAGCTGCAGCCATGCTGGACAGCTGATGGACTAGGACAGAGGGACACCGCACCAATGAAAACTGGAAACATTCTATTCTTTTGGGTACATACATGAATGTTTACTTCAAAGTCCTGACAGTTCTTTATTAGCAAATATTAATTTCAGCTGAAAAAACCAGAAGACCTTCCTGGAGTGCCATGTCTAAATAGACATTGAGATAATTTTCAAAACACCTATTGGTATGTAAAGCAACCTTCCTCGTGAAAAGAAGTAACTGCACAAGTGGCAGAAGCCAGTTTACACAGCTAAATATTTTGATTATTTAATTTATTGCCATTATTTTACAAAATGTAAAAAAGCCATTGAATTGCAATTTTGTTCCCATTCCTGGGCAATTTTGCAATTCTATTTTATATGAATGCTGCTTTGGGGGAGACATGAGGAATGGGATAGCAAGTGGCTTTTTATTGAGAGAGGTGGGTCCTCTTACCTGCTTAGTCTTCTGTTTATAGAGGGCTAGTAAAGGTGAGTTAAGGCCCTAGTGTGTGAGGAGACAGACCTTGCTGGGGGTTCCGTCAGAAGTAATTGTTAAATCGTGCTGTATCTCCACTTCTATCCTGCCTGCAGGGATTTTGCAAATTCTTCTTGTCTGCCTCCTTCATAGACAGCGTTAGAGGGGAGAATGTATACAGGGTGAGGGGATGGCTCTCTCTATCATCTCCTCCCCTCTCACTGGAAAGTTGCTTTCTGATGCCAGAGATGGGGACAAGTTGTTATAAAGGCACCCAGAAGGCAGAAATTAGTGCTTTTACACTGAAGGTGAATCACAGGCCTATTTCCGCCTCAAGTGCTTCTGTTCAACCATTTAAAAGGACCAAAATGAACTTTTAAACACATCCATTCTTTGCACAAATAAGAGCGGGAGATACAGCAAATCACTTCTGAAACAGAAACCTCCTCAGAGAGTTTGCTTCACGTGTATATATTTTTAAATGCCCAAAATTCAGGTTATTATGGTGTCTGAAAGAATTCTCTTGCAGGATCAGGACCCTAACATTCCACGCTTAGCTCTGAGCAAATTTTTATGATTGGCTTAGAGACCTCTGAAAAATACACTTAATTATAACAAGGCAGCATTGTGCAAACACGCTAGGGTGATGTTTACACTACCCCATTCTTATCAGTTGGAAGAAACACAACAAAAATATTAAAGAGCAAACAAGCCAAAATCAATGTGTATGCATTATTTATTGAAAAAGAGAATATATGTGAAAACTCTGTAAAAGTTGTAAAGTATCACCACACATAAAGTCACGTCCTATCATCGTCATTGTCTCTAAGCCTTAAGAGAGAGCACAGCCCAATATAACCTGTTTCCTGGTCTGTTGGAGCTGGCTGATGTTTCGTGTATTTATATATTTAAGGTGCAGGACAGTGAGCCATTTAAACCTCTTTTTAAACCAGTCTGCACCTTCATTTTATGCTGTGCCTCCTCAAAGGGATTTCCAGAAACCTGCAAACGTTTCAGATGTTCCTCATGAGAACTCTGGATGGTAAAGTCAAAATAGAAGCATAAGTAGTTCCAACTACACGTTCGTTTTTAGGGAACAGCGTATCTTGAGATGAGAAGGTCAATTTGAAAAGCAGAGTGAAGCTGTATTAGAGGCGCATTATGTCTGAGTCTATGGATGTCATTTAAGCCCCCCACCCCCACCTCCAGGCCAGTTTATTCAATTTCCCCTGCAGAGGTCACCTACTGAGGGGGCCGATGCTAACCCTTGCCCACACCCACCCACTACCCTGAAGCCAGAGCTGAAGACGCACAATTCACATGTCCTGGAGGCCTTGGGTCTTTAAATATTGGCTTGTACTTCCTACTCTGGTTGTAACAGAACCCAGCCGAGGGCCTCTGAGCTGACACCCTGGAGGTTCCAGGGCCGGCTGCCTCAGCAGCAAGCTGCTGATATGTTCTTATAAGCATAAATGAAAAGAAATCTCTTTGGTGTTTAATCTGGAGTATCTGAAACCAAGTTTCCTTTTGCATGAAGAAATTGAGGGGTGGAAACTTTGAAAATAACCTACTTCCTCCCAAATCAGAAAGACAAACAGACATAAAAAAGACTTCTATATTTCATTGCCTGGAACCTTGAAATTTTTAATTGGCTAGCAGAAAGCTATTTAAAAATAATGGGCAGGGCAAAATAAATATGTAATTTGATAGTCTGTTAGCAACTCCTTTTTACTTATTGCATGCAGAACATTTCCTAATTTTCCCTTTGACTGTAAATAGAAATCTAGTTTATTAAGCAGAAACATAGATTATTAATAAATAGACCACTTGATGCCTGTAAAGCACTTTGAGGGTGAAAAGCCCCTACTAAATGGCAAATATTATTATTTGTATTGCAAGCTAACGGGAGGAAACTAAGCTAATGAATACTTACAGAGCTCAGAAATAGTCATCACAGTCCAATTGCCACCCACTGTAAACTATTAAACTTGTTTCTTAGATAGAGATGCATTTAAATCTTAAGTTGATACTTTTTAATTTTTGCCAAGGATGAAAAGCAACGCTGATGGGTCTGTAATTTAAGTAAGAAAAACTCAAGGGATTAATCAGTTTCTACATTTAAATAGACGTTGCCTAAAATATATAACACTTTTGAAAGTACAGCCAGCAAAAAGAGAAAAATAAAAGACCAAGACTAATTTTCTAAGTTAAATCATCACCAAGGGATATAGCTTTTCATAAGGATCACTTCTCTTGAATAACATCATATCCATACACCAATTTACATCAAAATAATACCCTAAACAGATAAAGTGAAACCTGATGTTTTAGGGTTCAGGCTGAATGCTTTCTCAGGCTAGATTCTTTTACATTTGGCCTTGACACTGTGGTGTATATGATATGTAAGATGAATGAAACCTTTTACTATCTGATAGTTGAGGTAGGGAACCATATAAAAATAATACCAAGTCACAATGGAATAGTTAAAAATGGAATTATGGTTGTAAGTCTTTATCTCCCAGCATTTTTCTAAAGTCAGACCATCAGTGTTCACTTTTGATGTTAAAGTGGACATATTGTTTATTTCTACGCATTATTTTAAATTTGCTAATACACATATGAATATGTGTTTACATAACTGGGATCTACACTTCCCTCGTTCTTATTGAGAATAGATTTAATTTAAACCAAAACAAATAATTTAACAGAGAAACAGATAATAATTGTAAATGTTGCAATAGAAACTACTTTGTTTAAATCTCATATAAATATATATTTTGGCTAAATCCTGTATGAGAAATCCATATGGACTACTTGATATTTTCCTCACTAAAAATGTCAAAGCAGTCTTCATTCTCAAGAGAACTAGGTTCTGATCTGGGATCACAGCTAAGGTGTGCTGAAAGGAAAGCATTTAAAGACAATTTTCTTGTCTCTCCCCCCACCTCCACACACACGCATTCCAGGCATTTTAAAATGACACCGTTATGCTCTATGTCCAGGAGTGGAAAACAAAGTCTCCTCCTGTTTGACAAGATTCAGCCTGCAGTGATTTTAGCAGCCAAGATACAAGATTTTTAAATTAGGGCCTTCAGAATGGAATATTAGGAGACCCATATTAAAACAATGCTGGCAGCCCTTATGATGATACTGGGTAATTTTCTAATTAGCAGAAGGCTATTTGAAATGCAGCGTGCTGTCCCATTTTTCATACTGTTATTTTCTATTGGGTAGAACTAGAGAAGTAAAACAAAAGCCATGAAACCTCATAGTCAACGTTTATAAATTGGTCTCTCCAGCCCTGTATGGAGAGAATCTAATCTTAAAGGGTTTTTTAATTTACAGAACTTAGCTTTGCTGCATTAGGAATGTTGTGCTAAAAACCAGATCAACTGGTTAACAGATCACAATGGCTACTCTTCAGTTATTTGATTTTAGGGTTTTTTTAAAAAAAATTTATAATGGCATGTTTTATTCATCTTTGTTTTTTTAATGTCTGTGTTTGAGTTCATTTTTTTAGAGGATTCAGCAAAGGACTGTGCATATAATGGAGGCTAAATAAATATGATTGTATGGTTAGAAGGCTTAGATATCTTCAAGTATTTATTCGTAGAGGTAGAAAAGAGGGATTTCCTTCATGAGTTTGGGTCTTACCTTTTGGCAAATTGGATCAGGGGAAGGGGTAAGGGTTGGAGGTAAAAACTTTTAGGACTCACACAGGGACAGACAAATTAGATTGTTAGACATAAAGATTTCAAATATAGAAGCATTCAAAGAAAAGATTTTTATATATGAAGATTCCAAAAGTCAGTCATCCTGTGCATGTAAATAGGAATCACTGTAGAGCATCATCTTCAATTACGAAGGAGGAAGAAATGAATATTCCATCCCTAGTAAGTTCTGAGTCACGTCATTTGCATACGGACCACTTCTTCTGCAGATTGGCCAACAGAAAAATAGGTTGAATGGCAGAGAACAACTTGCTCCAAGCCATCCAAATTGCCCCCAGGGTTCACTTTTCCAAAAAGCATGTCACCTCCCCTACTCAAAAACCTCACATGGTTTTTCCACTGCTTACAGACTTTGGTCAAGACTGTGAAACGTGACATTTGAGACCCTTCCCAAACTTGCTCCCACCTCTCTTTTCAGACACCTTCCCGCCACTCCACTCTATGCTTTAGCGACACCAGGCAACTTACAGCCCCAAACTCACCTAGCCCACACATGTGCCTGGTCTTGGCTCAGGCCAGCCTTTCCACTCTGAATGTTCATCCCACATCCTCTGACCTAGCAAAGCCCTACTCATCCTTCCCCAGCAGTTTTTCTTTTTTGAAATCTTATCTTTGGTCCCCTCCACACCTGCTACAGGTCCCTGGGTGTGGTCGACAGTCAAAAGCACCTGGCATTACATTGACTCTAAATAAGGGCCCTGCCTACTTCACACTACACACAGTATTGAATATTCTATAAATTAGAGAGATCGGTTAGGAATTAAAAGCAAAACAAAAGCAACGGCTGCCATGTTCAAGGAATTACACTTTGAGTAGAAAGAGAGTGAAGGCAGCTGATGTTTAGGGTCATCTGAAGGCATTTTTCAGCCAGTTCTTCATTACCTTCTACCCCATTACAGCATGATGAAAGCAACTTCCACATCCTTTCCCAAGCCTGGGGATGCACACCCTGACTTTTACCTGCACCAAAACCGGACAGAGATGGTGGTGGGCACAAGAGCATGGCATGATTTGGCCCCGTCTTCCTTCTCCCTGGCATAGCCGCATCAATGTAGACAGAACCTATGAAGTTTTGGCTTTTTGATCCTGGTACACATGTCTCTCTACCAGAAAAAAAAAAAAAAATGGTGGGGGGCCACTTTCTCCCGAAGAACAGTCAGGCCTTAAAAAAAGAAAAACCAAAAAGGAGAGAAAAAATGCATCATATTATTCTATGATTAATTGAATAGAATTGGAGTTCTTTATTTTCAAGGTGATTAAAAATCACTGTGCTCATCTGTCATGTCTGAGCCTGGGATATGGCTTAAAAACCAGTTGGTTCAACTCTGTATTGGACTCCTGTTTGACTCCTTGCACTGATGATTCCTGGCTTATCCTCTTCCTTGCTTGAACACCAACAACTTGGTCCATCCTAGATGACTTTTCACTGTTTCTGCTGGTGGAATAGTAAATTCCATTGGATCCTGTTTGCCAGGCCATCAACAACCACTTTCAATAGCCATGGATGGCAGATCTACGTACCTACTGTCTTTCCCACAAATGATAAGCTAAATCTTTGATCACATGTCTTTGCAACAATGTATCTATTTGGTGGGTTGTGCTTTCTCCTCCAAGTCTGGGTTCACAGAAATTTAAAAATTTCCCCCCCACCCTTAGAAGATACGCTGAGACAGGTCTCTGATACAGTTGACACCTACAAGCAAGTTGGGGTTACTGTACATTGCAGTCACTTTGTCATATCAACCCAGGGGCTTATAGTCTGATAGACAGAGCTAAACAGATTTGCACAATACACAGGAAAAGCACTAGAACCCGCATCTTCTGATACAACATATGTAAGTAATTAAGAAAAAAAATAATTACACGTTTGAGAAGGTGGACTCACCAAGCAGTTGTTGAACTATAAAAATGCATTAAGTGTAGTCAGTTTCTTTTTTTAATTATTCAGGAATGTTGTTTATGTTATCATGAAAAAAAGAGGTGAGAAAATATATTCGGCAATTTTTGGTTTTCCCCCATTTGAGCAGATGGCGATTTGTAGTTCAAAATTTGTAACTCAAATTATTTCACATTTTTATTAATCAGTACAATATGTTTTTAAAACAACAAACTGCACTTAGAAATATCAGTGTAAGTCCCTCCATTTGCCTAGTTCCATCAGAGAGCAGTTTAAGAATTAGAGATTTTGTTAGCAATATTGGGAAACAGAGCATTCTAGTTTGGTATTTCAATTGTAATTATTTTTATTCCAGTGTTCAAAGTATCTCATGGGGGGTAGGGGGCAGTTGAAAATAGTTCAGAAAATTGCAATGGGGAGCTGTAAAAAGCTGGGAGAATCTGTTTCAAGATGTTTGCTTCTTTGGTAGAACAAAAAGTGCATTTTGTTAGAGACAAATATTTTTGTGGTAAAAAAACATTTTATGTGAAGTGTAGATTGGACTTTTAATATAAAAAAGAAATGTTAAGCCATTCTATTTTAGGAAAGTTTGGCATCTTAGAATGAAAGCTGTTAGAACTGCATATATTGGAATGTTCTTGCAACTGTTGTCATCCTATGTTCCTCTGCAAACCTGTTAAATTACATGAGTGTAGAAATAAGGGAGCTTTTTTATTATTATTAATTGACACTCATTTTTAGCTGGCATGTGCTGGCAGGTCTTTCCAGGCAAACCTCAGACCGTACAAGGCAGAGCTTCAATCTGAAAGTTTGAGGAGTATTCTCAAGCTCTGTAATATGGAAGCTAGGAAGTGTAATATTAAAGTGATAAACATCTTATATTCAGTGTAATTCACAGTTTCTTTCATTCTTTTTACTATCTATAGATCTAAATCAAAACAAATTCCATAAAAGAGGGGGTTATTTTCAAGCACATTTTCCTTCAGAGAGCTCTTGAATATTTTATCATATCTATTTCTATACATATGCTATACATTTCTAGATCCCTGTTGAACAAAATCCAAGGTGATGATAAAAAAAAAACTATGACATTAGAATTCCTAATAGATGTAAAGTTAGCCCTTGTAAATGAAATAAACTATGTTTTGGCAATTAAGGAATACACAGGGATATTAAGTCAAAGAACAATATGTCTAAACTATTAAATTGTTTTTTCCAGGAGGTTATTAAAAATGTATTTCAAATTACCAGAGTGGTAGGAAAAAAATAAAAAATAATAACTTAAAAACGGTAACATTTTCCTTTGCTAGTGAGAAGGCATATTGGCTTTCATACGACGTGATTTCCAAGTAGAATATTTCCGAGCACCAAATATCCACTTAGGACGCAGTAGAGGTTCACGCCCCCCACCCCCCATTCCCAATAGTGAGACCTTTTGAGCTGTCATTGCAACAAACTGTGACTGGGTGGGCACTTCAACTGTCATCTGGCAATGGGAATATATGGATTTTCTGGGCGTCCCTCCAGTTGTGCAGAACCCTCGGATTTAGACAAGCTCTTCACAAGGTCAAACAAAAAACCAGACCCGGATCATGGTGCCGCCCAGGATCAAATGGGGCAGGAAGTATAAGCTTATGATGTGAGCCGGGAATCTCCTGTGGCTGAACAGCGTTTGCGTCCTCAAATGGTTAATTCCCTCAGGCTGTCATATTGCATAAACAGATCCTCCTTTAATAAAATTAATTAGGTTCTGAGCTTTATAGGGTGATGCCCACTGACCCTTTACATGCCTATTGTTCCCGGATCCAAGCGAAAGAAAAAAGAGAAGCTGCCCAGTCGACAAGAGAGAGACCCAAGTTGAAATATTAGAAATCTCAAGTAGGAGCTGGGAGGGGTGGGGGGTGGGGTGGGGTAGAGGAAGCTAGGTAATGTTTGCTTCTGCACTGAACTTTAAAAAAGAAAAGCCAGCAACGCGGTGAGGGGGTTTTGTTAATTTCGCTTTTTGCACGCGCCACGAAATTCAGGCTGCGTTGAGCTCCTGAGAAGCATCCAGAGTAATTGCAGATTGCGGGGACGCACAGCTTTAGTTCAAAAAAGACCGGAGGCATAGGGGCAGGGTTAGGTGGAGGGCACCCGAGGATGTGCAAAAGAAAAGCAGGAACCTGCAAACCCACTTATATTCCCACTACATCCCTCCCTTTTCTTCTGGCTACCCATCCAGCTTTATCCCGGGCATTCCACGGCACAAGTTGCTTCTGATATTCTTTCAAGTTTGCTAAGGCAACTCCTCGAGGATGGGAGCGGGAGCTGGGATGGGGAGAGGTGAAATGAGGACCGTGGTCTTTTTCTTCTTTCGACATCACAAGGGGCTTGAGGTCCCCGTCCTGGGAAGTCAGTGAGCGCATCCCGGGCGCCTCTAGTCGCAGGAAATCTGAGGCACCGCAGCAAACACTGCCCGATTTTGTTAGAAAAAAAATTTAAAGGGAATGAAAAGAAAAGAATCATCGTCGACCGGATGTTTCCAATTACAGGGGAGCCAGAGAACAGAAAGTGCTGGTGTGGGGTATTTGGCGAGGATGGGGCAATATTTGGAGAGGGTGGGGGGTTGGAGGTGGGAAGAGACGCGGCAGGGTAAAATGCAAGAAATGAGGCTTCTGTGAGGAGAAGAGGAAAATAGGAAAATGAAGCAGAACTAGAAAAATGACAAAGTGTTGAGTGCTGATTTATTGCAGAAGCCTCTGGTCATTTCCATATATTGAAATGCGCCCAAGCGGCCAGTCAGTCAATTTCTTTTGAGCTGCTGCTGCCGCTGCCCACGGGCTGCCCACGTGACTCCCCCTCAGTCAGCCTCTTTACCACCCAGCCCCTGAAACAGACAGAAGAGGAGGAAAGAAAGAGAGAGTGTGAGGCAGAGGAGGCGTCTCTGTACTGTAGTGGGTCATTTGGAGCAGGAGACGTTTGTGTGGGTCTTTGGGGAAGGAGGAATGTGGCTTGGGGAGGGGAGAGGTAGGTTTCCAGCTCCATTCAAATGTTACATCCAGTTACCTCTCTCTGTCTGGCATCTTTCCATCTCTCCTCCCTTCTCTCTCTCTCTTCTCTCTTTTTTCCTCACTCTCTTCTCTTCCTCTTTATCTCTCTCCTCTGAAGCCGTTAAGGGGACAGAATATACAGATAGAAAAATCTATCTACAAATACATAATGGGGATGGGCATGGAGATGTAGGATATTCAAGTTAGATTTGATTTTGGTGTCTTTGATACTGTCTGTTGCTTTGGTAGATTTTTCTTAAAGAGAAGCACACACACACACACACATACACACACAAATCCTAGATAAAAGCCAGTGAGTTGTTAAAAATGAATTTGCAGCATTAGAGCTGTTAGCATCATTCAGCAAGCAGCAAGCTTGATAATTTCCAGGTGTTGGGGAAAGCCGTTGTCCGGGAGCTCTTACAGAGCTTATAAATCCCTGTTGGGAGGGAGAAAAAAAATCTTTGGAGGTGAATGAAATATCAAATCACAAGACTCCTATGTAGATTTATGATTGCATAAGAAGCTTGATCATTTCCATATACTGAAATGTGCTGTCCTCCTGAGCCTGCCCAGCTCCTCCAGGAGATGAGGCGCTCCGTTCTGCCTTGATCAATGTTGACTATGAAGCAAGAAAGGAGGGGGGGTGGTGGAAAGCAGGCTGGCACCAGATGGAGCGGGGTCTCGGGAAAGGTCAAGGTTAGCCCAGGCTGCTATTGAGTCGGTAGCAGCCTCACAGATAGATCTCTGCCTCGAAGGCACCCACTGGGGCTTCTCAAAATCAAATCTAATAGAAAAGGCAGTCACAGAATGAAATCGCTTCATCTGAATGCTAAAATTGTTATTAGGCTACATTAGAGAGATATCAGGCACGTGGTTACCAAAAAAGGGAGCATGCCTAGCAGTTTGTGTCTGAAAGAAAAGCTATGAATATGTTGATAACATCAGTAATGGGCAAGTAGTAGAGATGGATATCTTTTTCTTTTCTTTTGTCTGAAGACCAGATTAACGTATTAAATGAACATTTTTTTTTTCTGTCCCTTTAGCAGGACTACCTTATATTTTGAATTGCTTGGAATTCTTCTTTGGGGAGGTGTGTGTGAAAAAAATCATTCAATCCAGAAATAGGTGATCCTTATTGATCAAGAAGTTTGACTCACTTAAGGAATTTTGTTTGCATCTTTTGCCAGGTGTGTGTGCCTTTGGAAATTTATGTTACATTACATTAGGGGTTGACACTGCCATGGAAATCAGTCTTTCTGGCTTTGGAACACTGGAAATCTGTCAGAGGCCTTCCTCTTTTCCCTCTCCTCTTTTTCCTTTTGCATTCTTTTTAGAGACAGAACTGTCTCTGGAGAAAATTTCGTCTCACAGGCAAACCCCAGCCTAGGAGAGTGCCTGGGACCAGACATACATAGCCTGTTAGGGTAGCCACACTAGCATTTTTCAGTCTCTCCCCCCAATTATCATAATGAAACCCACATTAGCTGTTTTTAACCTACAGCACAGCCATATCTTAAAGAAGGATTTAGTCTTGTAAAATAAATGCGGGCTACACTAGATTAAACATGATGACTGCACTCCAAGGGTTAATAAATTTAGAATTAACAGATCATCCCAGCTTGATACAGCTACTATAGATGATTTAATATGCAGCCTAAGCAGGTTGACAGTCAGCTCACAGATGCAGATAAGATCAAACAGTCTCTTGATTCAATAGATTGAATGGTTGTACTGAGAGGCTAGAAGGTGAGTGACAGAACATATATGGCAGGGGTTCTGGCAAAGAGGAGCTTCGATTCCCAACTGCTGTTTTGTGCACTGGTTTTCTTTTTCTAACAGTTCACCTTCCGTGGCAATAAAACCCAGAGTAGGGGGTTAAAAATTCTCCTCATCATATAGAGTAATGGGAGCTTAAGTTTTGAGTAAGGAAAAGATGGATACCCTTAATATCAAGATCTATTCCTAATTAGTTCTGCCCAGTAACCAATATCCACCAGTTCCTCTCCCTCTCTCTCCTCACAGGCTCTCAGATGAGGGCTCTACAGACAGGATGCAAGATTCCTGGATGATGCAGATAAAGGCAGGCTCATTGCTGAAATTATATAGGTAATTTCCTCAGTCCTCTACTTTGCTCTAGCTGCGAAGATCTGAATATGGAAATGAGGCTTGGAGCTAAGTTGAAATTCAAACTCCAGTACATAGCCACAGTGAGAGGTTTACACCAGGAGAGAGCTTACATTTCTGAAACTGGTGTTAAAAAATAGCAAAACTGGGGGGCTTGGGGCAATGGGGAAGACTGGGGAGGGTCCAACAGAAAAAGTTAAGAGTGTCTGTGTCATCAAGGCTTGTCTTGGTGGCTCTGTCTAGAGTTTCTAATACCTAACTGAGCTTTTGTTTTTTTTCTTTTACATTTAATTTCTTTTATCTATTCTGACTCTAGTATTTAAACAAGAAGACAAAAACAATTTTAATATAAGTGTATGTGATCTGATGTGATAGACAAGTTTATAACAGTTTTTATGATTTGATCAAGAGCAAGGGCTCCTCCTAAACCCATTAGATTCTGTCTTGTGAATATATATTCAGGCAATTTAAAAATGCATATTATGTATTCAATAGACCGGGGCAGGTCTGAGTTGTATTGTGTATTCTGTTCTATCACCCCCCAACAAGTCTTAATATGAAAATCTGTGATGGAGTGACTGTAGAGCTACGGCCATCAGTTTTCCAATGTTCCTAACTTGGTTGTCTCATTTATTTATTTTATTTCATTTTATTTTTGAATATCAAATTGTCCAGTCCATACTATGAGCTAATGGCCCACAAAACTTTCCTTTAATAAATAAAACCATTTAAAACTGAATAATAGCTCTACACGCTGTTAACACTTTAACTTTTCCCTTCCCACTCTTAATGTACTAGTGGGTAGCATGATATTCTTCTAATTCAGAATTCATTATTGTTAGGTAGTCTCTGGAAGATTCTTAAATTATTTCATTCTTTAAAAATGCTGTTTAGGATCTTGGTGTGGTGTGTTTTTTGAGCAATAAAATCTATCTCGATGTAACCTGCATATTTAAAGGTTTTGAGGTAAAAGTGAATCTTCCAAATTTTATGCTGAGGAAGTGTCATCTAAAGTGAATTTGTAAACTGGCAGGAGGAGCTCTGAACGTGGGTATGGCTGTTCCTGGAACAGGGGTAGTGGGCATTTATTTCACATTTAACCAGACCTAAATGCTTCCGAATTTTATTCTGCCTTTCTTGGACAACCTGTGATTGCAGCAGGGGGCACTACCAACATACGAATTACTTGGAAGTTGGAAGCTCCAGCTTTCCTGTTTCCCCGACTACTTGGAGGCATAACCACGAAAACAGTTATCTCTCAGACATTTGCATATTTATGGTGCCTCCTGCAGGTTCCTGTGATTGCTTTACAGTCAGGAAAGGTAACAGAAAAATGTATATCCTCCTTTAAAACATGAAAAAGGATCATATAGGAACAGTGACTCTAATAGGAGACTAATCCTTGCAAAGCCTGTAGCATGAAATTTGTGTCTGGAACATTTTTGTTTTGGTTTTGTTTTAGGATTTGAAGGGAATATTTTGGAAGTTACAGGACTAAGTCCCTGATTCCTTGAAAATGGACATAAGAAAGTACTTAACATTTTGAGGGAAAAAAATTAGCATAGACTTACTTATCATTGAATGAGTACCTCTAAAGAAGAGAAAATTCCTTGCAGACATGGAAAAGCCACCCAATAGATCATTTAAAAGCCTAGTTCCATGGCACATATATTTTTTTAGTCCTAGTCATAAGCAATGAACAAATGTGCAGTGTAGCTTTGGATATAAAAGTTAATTAGGTCTCAGAAGAGAATAGTTTCAGTTTTATTGGCTCTGAGTTCCAAGGATACCTTTGATACACCTTTTCTTTCAGCCCTTTTTGACCTTCTCTGTGGAAACTGTACATGGGCCAGACGCTCAGGCTTCTTTGGTTCTGGATGCCAGATTTTTGTTACTCTGCTCGCTCTCTTGAAAAGCATTCCACCAAAGTAAGCGTCATAATTGAAATTACACCCCAAAAAATCTAATCTTATCTCTACCTCAGGATCAAGGTGCAGTTAATGTGATATTTTATCAGAGGTTTTAGTCCAGTGGGAGATTTCACACACTCTTTAGTGGGCAATACCTGAACGTAGAAATTTAGGGGCAGAAGCTTGAATTCTGAGTCGCCCAGTCTCCGTGTATCTTCATCAGAACCTCATCGTTATTTTATCACAAGTCTATTGTACTTAATTTCCTTCCCTCTTAAATGGCCAGTGTTCAGTGTTCATAGAACTGTTATCAGCAGTCATCAGCCAACATCTTCAGCGATGGTGGAATGCCACAGTATACAGCCTTCTCTGTATCCCATCCTTTCTATGGAAATGCCTATCAAAATCAAGGAGGTGAAAATAATTTTTCCTGCAATTAGACTTTACATAATAAAGACACCATGTAGTAAAAATAATATGTGCTATCAATAACACATGGTGACATAAATGCCCAAACTGCAGGCAGGAGGATTCTCTTATCACACATTAGTCACCACAGCAGTGTGCGTATGTACGTACTACCTTTCAGTGTAACATTAGGTGATATGTCTGTTTGTTATTCTGACTAGGGAAATTCTCATTAAAATAATTACTGCCATCATCTTATTATTTCAGTGCAAATTTATCCACATCGTTTAGGCATTTGGTATTATGTTGGAAAATATATATACTTCAGGATTAATATTTATTTCCTTGCTACTGGTCAATCTCTTGCCCCTAAAGAATGAAGCAAAGATACCACCTGAAATCAGGGGCTCTTTTGCCCCCTTCAGCTCCCATAGTGAAAAGCTTCTTCTTTCTAGAATATTTAAAAATTGGAAGTAATGAATCTTTTTAGCATTGTCAGAAATGTATTAATTTTGAACGTTTCTACAAACCAGGTATCACGTCAATCTTACTGAGGATGAAATAGCTGAAAACACAGCCTGGGCTCAGCATTTAAAATTTTCTTTTTGTCACATTAATTTTAAGAGGATGAAACCCTTAAATGTGAAGATCGGTGGAAATAAAACAATCCAGCTTGGAATTCTGATGATGTCACTAAAGCTAAAGTCGTATCAATGTTTTTTAAAAAGTAGTTCCTTTTTGGTTTGAGGCTGCTTTTCAATTTGATTTATTTCTGCTAAAAGACAAGAAAAAAATTGAGAGTTGTAAGTTCCCATTAAGGAGGGCTGACTTCCTGTAAAACATATGTTTCAAAATGAGCATATTTTTAATTTTCTAGAATCTTTAAATCAACACATGCAAAAGGTCTGCAATCTTTAGCAAAACACCTTTATGTGCTTACTAGTCAAATAATTAATGTATATGCTTTTCCCCCCTCATATGTTTACAATCAGAAACAATTTATTTTGAAAATCCACCAGTCTTGTGTTTTCTCCTACTAATTAAGCTCAGAGTTCAAGATTCAATATTTTGAGAAGAGAGGGTCATGATTCTTTTTCCCTCATGTTTGAAGAGCACATACTGATACTTTCCTTGGTCCCTGAGCAAGGCCACAAAGATCACTGTTGGGGGATAGGTGGGAGGGCGGTTGGCAATACTGTATAAGGCTCTGTGAGCCTTGCCTCTTTCAAATGGGAACCAGCTAGAACAGGCCTTGATATTTAAAGAAGGTGGTATCTGGAGAATCAGGCTCCAGAATTCATCTCTCAGAGTTACTTTGTGTTACAACGCACTTGGATTTTGGCCGTTTGAATATTTTATTGCATTTCAAAATCTGAGAATTGAGAACAATAAAAAGGACATTTAATCTATAGTAGATACAATCTTGAAGTTCCTGGGAATCTAAGTGATCTACTTGGTAAGTCTTTACTCATGTACCAGTTTTCTATGGTCCTACTCTGTGCTGAGAGGGAAAAAAGATGAAGTTGACAGAGGCTCTGTCCTATAAGCACTGACAACCCAGGACTTGAGTCAGGCGGTGGCTTTTATGACACAAGTTATTATATGAAATATACACAGAGAGACATGCAATTGTTTCCACCTGACGCAAATGGGCTTGCATTTTATGATGTGTAGGTTAGATAGCAGTGCAAATGGCCCTTACCTCTTAACTATTTAAAAAGTGAAATAATATAATTTTCCACTATATGCATACTTAATTTATTAGTGAGCAGACACAAATACCTGTGTCTTTTTCACCCCGGGACAGCAACTGAAAATGCACTTGTAGAATTCATTCCTTGATTCAACAAATGTATTAAATGCCCACTATGCGTCAGGGAAGTGAAACAATGTTGTTTTTAAAATGATACATTCACAAATGCATGCTGGAAACAGTCTATAGTATTCTCCACAAAACAAATGTAGTACAGAAAACTCATTTCCCAAAAGTAACTAGTTAAGCTATTTAATAACATCATAAAAATTGAAAACAATATATTATCACAGATATCCATGACCAAACGTCATTATTTACCATTTTCATTTCTGGGAAACCAAGTTCTTTCTCTAGAAAGTAAAAATCTGGTGTCAGAAGTGACCAGAGCTATGTTCCCTCAAACAGGTCCTTGCTGAAGGCTTAGAACTGTTCAAATCAGCCTTGTGAAGCCAGGGCTATACAAAGTGAGGATAATAATGTGCATCTGTGTGGCTTTGGCGTGTGTGACTTGTGAACTGTATGTGACATGCTTGTGTCTGTGTATGTGTATCTTGGTGCCTTAAAAAGAAAAGCCATCCAAAAGCAGGAACCACCTCTCATGTCTGCTTAGTGCGGTGCTCCATAAAGAAAGAAAGAATAACAATTCTTAGGACCAGATTCTTCGTTTTATAGGAACCTGGAAGCTTAGATAACTGACCTTTGGAAGGGATTTTTTTTAAAGATTTTATTTATTTTTTATTTTTCCCCCCAAACCCCCAGTGGATAGTTGTGTGTTGTAGCTGCACATCCTTCTAGTTGCTGTAAGAAGGGATTTTTTTTAAAGAGAGAAAGAGAAAACAGGCAAATTGTATACAACCAGGAATGGGAGACTAGAGAGAGTTGTTTATCCTCTACCGAGCTGCCAAAGAAAGATGAAATAGGAATAGGCATTTTCCACCAGAAAAGTTCTCTTTGCTGAATTTGGCAAGAAAAAAAAAATACTGATGATTAACTAACAGGAAAAAATGGTGTCTTAATTTCTGGAAAAGGAATCCAGTGACCTCTAGGAATGATTGGCATACATCTGGAGTGGGGTTGTGGGGCTGGGCATTTGTGGGTGGTATGAGGAACTGGCAGAGAAGGAACTTGAGCCTAGTGACATGTTTTGATGGCTGCTTCCCTTTTATCACCTAGAGAATTCCAGAAGAGACCAACCAAAGCTATTGGGAAGTGAGAATTATCAAGGCTGTATGGTACTTGATGGCCTGATTCGGTGGTCTGATTTCAGTCAGAGAGAACAGAGAAAAGGAACTGTTCTAGAAGTGAAAAGGTTTCTAAATGCAGACATGGTTGCTGCACAGTACTTGGTGTGTCTTTCTGTATGAAGTCAGTGACCTTAGGGCCTGCCAGCAACACCCAGCCAAGACCACATCTTGGTGTGTGTGGGGGAGGGGCACAGAGCAGCATGCATTTCGAAACTTCATTTTAACTCGTCTACCACCTGATCTTTATGGAATGGCTTTTCTAAAGCAACAAGAGTTGGAGAAGCAAGGGTTTGAGCGTTTTACCTTCGTCTTTCATCCTACTTCTACTGCCCTCAGATTGACATGTTAACTAGAGAAACGACCACCACCCCCATCTCCCACCCCCACCATCATCACTACCATCTTCATCACCACCACCATCATCACCACCACTATCACCTCCATCACCACCACTACCATCACCATCAACATCTTCACCACCACCTCCATCACCACCACCGTTATCACCACATTACCACCACCATCCTTGTTTTCCTTACAATAGAATCAACATCAGCCACATCATCACTAACAAACATTAATTATATATTATGGTGGTGGTATACCAGGTTAATAGAACATATTTAAAAAATCTCGTCCATTAGATAATCCAAGATAAATTCTTCAGCAATCTGTCAACGATCAAAATCAAGCAAAGAAATATATGGTGTTTGTGTATAGTCCTTGGGTAGTTCCGTGCTGACTGCACCATGCTAGCTGTTGCTTTCTGAACAAACCAAGTGATATCAGGAAAGCTACAACTTTCTGAAATAAGATGTTAATACCTCTTGTATTTTTACCACACAGTTGATAGACGAAATAAAAAAGATCTGAGGTGCATTATTTCTCCTCTTCAGTAAATTGATACTTTTTCATCAGAATGTAACACAGAATGGATACCTCTGTGTAGGTGCATGAGGTTGCAGCATTGCTTGACATATAGTCTTGACTTTTTTAGTTGTTTCTCTCTCTCTCCCTCTCTCTCTCTCTGTGTATATTCCAGGATAATAAAATACTAAAAACTTATAATAATGGCAAAGAGGACTTGTCCAAATAAAGGACTAACTGCCTATAAAATTTCCTTTTAGACAGTGAAGTCATAGCTAGAAGTTGGCAATAAGACCATCTGAAACCACTAAAAATCATTTCTGTGATGTTCTGTAAGGAAGGGAGGGAGGGGAGAAAGGAGGGAGAGAGGGAAGGAGGGAGAGAGAGAGGGGGTGGGGTGGGGGGAGAGAGAGAAAGAGATCTCCAAAAGCTTCCTCAGCTGAGTTATTCTGTCTTTTATAAAACAACTTCACATCTGGACTGATAACTTGAATTCCACCTAGTGCCATTTAAATAGCCCAAGTTATAAACCTCTTAAACTTGGGGTTTATAATAGAAACACTGACAGACCCTTAACTATAGTGCCTCTATAGTAATGAAAGCACCACTATTTCATTATAGCAGTGTCTGGCAGGGCTGCTATAATTAAGAGTCTGTCAGCGTTTCCATTATAAACCCAAATTTTAAGAGGTTTTTACTCACATTGTTTTAAATCACATTGGGCTGAAACTTGCTGTATAAAATGTCAGACCAGATGTGTGTGTGTGTGTGTGTTGTGTTGCTTTTCCTTTTATTTACACCCCCCCCAAAAAGAGGCAAATAGTTTTTGTTTTGTTTGTTTTTGCTTGTTGTTTTGTTTATTTGTTTTTAAGATTGAGTGTAAAACATTTGTATTGAAAAAATTATTCCCTTGTTAAAAGCAAAAGATTCATGATGGAGGGGCACAGAGAATGAAGTTTGAGATATTTTTTATTTTTGGTTGTTCGGATTGTATTTTTTCCTTTAGAAGTGCTCTCATTTGGGAAACCAGATTTGTACATATCCAAAAAGCACTGTTAAAGAAATGAATCTCTTGATATTGGATTCTTGATACTAGTTTACTTGGAAGATATTTGGTAATGTAGGCTGCTAGAGATGATGAAAATATCTTGCATAGTATTCTTAATTATTCAGCTGCTCTGATATTTGGGATAATCTTTTTGAGCTCACCTTCCTTGGTGGGAATCACTTTTAGGCTAAAATGCACTCTTATAATAGGGTTGCCTGATCAAAGCCTTACTGGTCTCTAGAGGAAACTAATAGAATTTGGATGGTTTTGTTGGTTTCATTTATGTGGTGATAGGAATTATTCACTCAAAAACCATTTATTAAGCATCTACTGTGTGCTGAGTATCGCACTAGGATGTTGCTGACACAGTACATTGGGCTGGTGTCATTGCCCAGCACCTATGTGTCTTTGATGTCAATGCTAAATGATTTCACCTAGCAGTGTTCTAACCAGAACTCCTTGTTGTTTTCAAAGGGGCCTCTGATTTAAATAGTGAGACTACTGCTGCCCCCTTCCCCATACATTGTTGACTCAGCACACAGCAGCCCAGTCTATAGGCAAGCATAGACTTATTTAGAGCAGATTCAGCTTTTTCCTTCCTTTTTTCCTCCCTCCTTTACCCCCTCCCTCCCTTCCTCTCTCCTTCCTTCTTTTTTTTTTTGGACAGGTCCATCCAGGTATGTCAAGTAGCCTGCCAGGTAGCCAAAGGCCCAGGGAGCCTCTGAAGAAATGCCAGACTAACTGTTCCCCCCAGGAACCTCCCTGGGGGATGTCTGTGCCTTTGCAGAAGGTGTGGACACTGCCCTCCCTCCAGGGGCCTCCTTAGCTTCCAGGCTCTGGATCACACCTGGAGTAGAGGAGGAAGAAAGGCTATGGGGGTGGGGACTGAGGGAGGCTGGGGAGAAGAGGTGATGGTGGCCCTTCTGCTCACCTTTCAATTTAGGGTGCCCTCATAAAGCTCACCTCCTTCCTCACACACAACTCTTCTTGCTTTTTAAACCGATTTTTCCTTTGTCTTAATGGCACCCTAGCGCTCCCACCCCCAAGAACCCCAGATGCAAAACCTATGCCAAGGGTAGAATCGAAACCTAAGTTTTATTTTTATGAAGATGACTGCCCATTCTCTATTTTCTGAACTGCTATTAGGCAAAAAAAAGAAAAAAAAAAAAGAGAGAGAGAGAAGAATGAGGTAAAAAGCAAGGTGGGACCGATTGTATTTTTAACCATTCATTCAGTCATTCATTTATTTATCTTTAAGTCTATCAAGGTGTTTCCCCCTAAAGGCAGACAGTGAATATTTTATTTTAATCTTGTAGTTTCCATCGAGACAGACCTTTTAACCCTTCCTTCTCCTGCTCAGCCCGAGTCCCCGCGCCAGGCGATCCTCGGCTCGAGGGCTGGGACTGTGTGAAGTCTCCTTCCTGGAGCTGTTTGTTGACCACATTCACGTTCAGAGCCCTGGAGCTAAAAGCACTTTACACCATAAAATAAAAGCACTGTGTTTTTTTCTAAAGGTTACGTCTGGAGGCCACACGGCTCATACTTCATACCGAAAACTACTGAAAGGACTATGAAATCCTCTGTGATTTACACTCTCTCACTGCATTAGGGTATAGAGCTGCTCGACTCTAAAAATACGGTGGGTTTCTAACCGACGTGAATATATGTGCATTATTTCAGAAAGTCTGTTAGAAAACTTGTCAACACATTATAAAGCATAAACCAGGACTTGGCTATTAAGTACGGAGATCAGAGGCAGAATACAGACTGCAGGAAGTCCTGGGGAGTCTCCTCCGCGGGCAAGATAAAAAAGGGGAGGAGGGGAGGGGAGGGGTCGTCCGTCGGCCTGGAGTTTACACGCAGTGTCGTCACTAAAGGTTGGGGAAAGAGCCCACCGAGCGTAATTACCCCTTCAGTGGAATCCGCCAAGGTCCGACAGCTCCAAATGAAGTTAACTGAACGGCCAGAAAATTTTAACGCTGTCATAATTTATTACTTTCTAAAAGCCACTTTTGGAAAGGTAAATATACTTATTGTGTATCCAAGTGTGCGCGTTTAAAGTGACCTTTCACCCCTCGACAAAACCACCTGCATCATTAATCAGTACTTATGTAATATTTTAAGCCTCTTAAAACAACATATTTTTATTTCTTTAAACACATGTACAAACCCTCCCCCTCCCCCACTTTGGGGCGCTTTAGCGAGCATCCAGCAGCAATGAGGGAGGGGGCGTCGCTCGTAGGGGCGAGCACGAGGGACCGGGAGTGGGGGTCCCGGAGCAGGAGGATCAAATGCCGATACACAGCCCTGGTTTTCTGGACTGGGTGAAATCAGGCTGGGGGAGGGGCGTGAGCGGAGGGCAGCTACTATTTCACTCTGGGCATTTTATGATGGTGAAATTAAATATATGTTAATGGTGGAAACGTCGCTGCGTACCTCGGCATTGGCACCCGGGGAAAGCAGCTGCAAAACTGAGTTTTTAATGTGTGTTTTAAGATGTGGTTTTGGAAGGAACCCCCTGGAATCTGAAACAAGTGCAATAACATAGCAGACCTACTTGTAACTAAGTGCTTAATTTCCTATGATTTTTTAAAAAAGAAAATCAATAAAATGTTGCCAGTTATTTATTGGAAATAACCACAGATAGCGGCCCTGATAGGGTGCCGGTTTTAGAGAGCACACAATTGTGTAATGAATTGTAATTCAGAAGACTGTTAAATGTGAACCACAGAACCTTTCAGAGGTAATAAAGTCATTACTTTTTACACTACAGCCAACTCTGAAAAGCTTTATACACACCATTGTATATAAATCATACATATATATTTCCACAACACACATTCGCCCATTTATACACCTTCTCTATATATGGACTTTTATGGATGGATGGGAAAAATATTTAAATTTGAAAAGCTCGGTTCTGAAAGAATCTGACTTACTATTGTTACCTGAAGGGGCTTTTGTTTTATTTATTTATTTTTCAAAGGCCTCCCAGTTGCACTTTCTTCTCTCTCTTCACCTTTCCTCCAACCATTCTCCTCCAAGTCTCATCCCCCGCCCCCCCCGCCAGCCCCCCACCCCCCCGCAATGACATTCTTTTGGTCACTCTAAGGCTAGTTTAACAAGACAAAAAAATAGACGGTAGTGGAAGAGAGATGCTGACCTGCTCTGAAGAACTCATGAAAAAGGGGAAATGGTGCAACGCACAAGCTACAGAGCTTTACTGCAAGTGCATCTTCCTGCCTCTTAAACAGGATTTGAGCCCCCCCCCTTAAACTGGAGGCAAACAATAACAACAAACCACATTTACACAAACCCAGTTCAGCCCACATCTCTCCTAACGCTGAGCATCAAAACCTCCTTTTCTTACTTAGAGGGGCCCGAAGCTTCGCCGAGCCAGGCAAGCCAGTCGTTTTCTAATAGGTTTGAAACTTTACTAAGACAACACATGAATAAACAGCCGCTTGCCGGCGCGGCTGGGAGGTGGGTGCGCGCGTGCAAGCCGGGGCCCTCGCTTAAGACAATAAAGCCCCCCGCCCGGGGGGTGAATTTACGAAAAAGAGGTCCCTTAGACTGAGGAGGGGGAAGAGAAGACACGAGGGGTTGTGGAGCCGCTTGGAGGAGAGGGAAGGAAGGCTCCTCGCTCTGCAGACACACACTCACACACGTCCACCTGCAGCTCGGAGTCTCGCGGGCCGCGGCGACCCGCCTCCACCCTGCACCCTCCGCTCCTCCCTTGGACTTGAGTCCGTTTTCCTCTCCCCCCTGCCCTTCCGGATTTGGAATCGCAGCGTGGTCTCGGAGGCGGTGGTGGCGGCTGAGGCTACAGGGTGGTGCAGGCAGGCAGGGAGGCTGGGAGGCGGGAGACGCCGGGGGACTTTGCAGGCACGTTTCTGAATAAACTTTCCAATCGCAGGGGGTGCTGTTGCTGTACATTTTACGTAAAACTGAAAGTATCCCACGCCAGAGTGAAGCCCGCTTTTTGACAGCGGCAGCGTGTGTGTGTGCGCGCGTGTGTGCATTAAAGAGACAGGGGTTTATTTCCAACAGGTCTTCCCTAATTTCCCGCGAACCTCTGCGGAAAGGCTCGAGGAGGCTTCGGGCTCCAGAGTGGGCGCCTTGACCCGGGGCGCCTGGGGAGCGCGGCGCTGACCCAGGGCGGTCACCCCACCACCGTGGCCTCCCCGCTGCTCCTGCGAGCCAGTCGCGTTCTCTCCATTCCCCATTTTCTTTCCCCGCGTAACAGCACAGGAATAGTTGTGCTCTACCAGTAAGAAACATTTTCTTTCCATTCCTCTGCGCGTTTGCAGTTGCTTTGGAGTGGGAGGGGGTGTGTCCTTCCCTGGAACCCGGCTCGGGGACCTCCCGCAGCGCCGGGAGCACGTTCCCAGGGACTGGAACTCCCAGGACTGCCCGTGCTTTGTCCTCTGGCCCGCGGTCCCTCGGTGAGGTGGACGCCTCGGCGCCTCCTTCGCCTCGGGCCCTGGCGCTCCCCTCCGAGTGCCCCGGGTCTGGCTCCTCGTTTCTGTATTCCTTGGCCTCTCTCTCTTTCTGCGACCCTTGGGAGCCTCGACTCTGTGCTTCCAGTTGCATTCAGACCCAATCGCTTGTTGGGGCGCTCAGATCCCCGGGCCCCCGGCTCGGCATTGGGGGCGCCCTCTCGGCCCTCCCGCCCGGGCCTGCACCGCTTTCCTCGCCTTCGCCCCCTCTCTCCAGGCCGCCCGGGCTCCGGGAGGCCCCGGCGCTGCCCTTCCGGACCGCGACCCTCCAAACTTGGGCTGGACTCCGCTTAGCCGCGCGCTCCCTCCCGCCTCCCCTCACCCGCGGCGGAGCTGTAACTTGGAGGCTCCGCTCTCAACTTCGGGTGATTTTTCTTTGCTAGCCTCTCCTCGGGCAAAGTTTCCGGAGCGCAGCCGCGGGCTCAAGGCTTTCACTTCGGCCCCGGCGGCCGCACGCGGGGAGCGAGCGCGGCCGCGGCGGCCGCGGCGGCGGTGAGGGGAAGTGGGTGTGCGCAAGGAGGAGGGTGTCCGGGAGCAACTCTACCTGGCTTCCCTCCGCCCGCGCTTCCCCGGCCCGGGGCTGCAGCCTCCCTGTACGCTCTTGCCTTTTTTTTTTTTTTTTTAAATAATCTTTCATTTTAGGGTGGGCGTGCGGGGGTGGTGGTGCAGGGTGCAAATCTTGCTCCCCCCACCCTCGCTGCCCCTTTCTTTTCTCCCCGCCACGCCGCCGCCTCTGCGCTCGCTGCGGCCACTGGTGAGCCCGCGGCCCCAGCGCCCCCTCCCCTCCGCCCGCCCCTCCCCCGGGGGCCGCGTCTGGCGTCTGCAGAGCCCCCCGCCCCGCACCTCCCCCGCCCCGCACTGGCCATTGGCTTGTCCTGGTCTCTTTTTCATGTCCAGCCCCTGATGTGTGTCCATTGGTGTGAGCTTCCCCTTCCCTCCTCCCCTTCTCTCCTGCTCGCCCTGCCCATGTTTTGTGTGTCTCTGTCCATCCAGACTCCTGACGTTCAAGTTCGCAGGGACGTCACGTCCGCACTTGAACTTGCAGCTCAGGGGGGCTTTTGCCATTTTTTTCATCTCTCTCTCTCTCTCTCCCTCTATCTTTCCTCTCTCTCTCTTTTTTTTTTTTTGCTTAAAAAAAAGCCATGACGGCTCTCCCACAATTCATCTTCCCTGCGCCATCTTTGTATTATTTCTAATTTATTTTGGATGTCAAAAGGCACTGATGAAGATATTTTCTCTGGAGTCTCCTTCTTTCTAACCCGGCTCTCCCGATGTGAACCGAGCCGTCGTCCGCCCGCCGCCGCCGCCGCCGCCGCCGCCCGCCCCGCAGCCCACCATGTCTCGCCGCAAGCAAGGCAAACCCCAGCACTTAAGCAAACGGGAATTCTCGCGTAAGTAACCCAATAATAGTAATAATAATTATTAATAATCACGAGAGCACGCAGGACGAGAAGCAAGAGCGAGGGGGAGAGAGGGGTGTGTGCATGCATTTAAAAATTTTTTCAGGAGAAAAACCTCCGAGAGTCGGGATAAAAGAGATTAAAGGGAGGAAAAAAAAAACCCCAAACCTCATCCCATCCCGAACCATAGCCGTATGTACACTTTGGAATTGCACGCACCTTTTAATTTTATTTAATTTTACAAAAATTTGACTCCTCCTCTTTCTTGCTTTCCGCTGCTTTATTTCGCTTTTCGGAAAGGAATGCAATGATTTCCCCTCCAATTTTGCAAAATAATGAACAATGCTATGGATGCGAACAACTCTCCTGCAAACCTGGGGGAGGGACCTGGAGGGGAAAGGGGGGTTGCTTCCACTCGACGAAGGAAGGAAAACGGGGAGTGGGGGAGCAGGGAGCCCAAGCCTAAAAAACAATTTCCAGGGAGAAAAGAGGTGAGACTGGCCCTCGGACACGAGCGCGCTCACGGTCAAGTGTGCACGGGGAGAAAGTAGTCATCTCCACAATAGTGAGAAAGTGGGATTGTGGGAGGGGGCCCCCGGCGCTCTGGAGTCCGCCGAGTCTGGAGAGGTGTCGCGGCGGCAGGGAGAGCCGGGCGACCGCGAAGGACGGGAGACGCGGCCGGCGCTGCCGCCTTTTGTTCCGGCCTGAGGTGGGTGTTTGTCCCGCTGCCTTTTGTGCCGGCTCCTCGCGCTTGCCCTCCCGCGCCGCCGCCGCCGAAGGGCAGGAGCAAGGGCCGGGGGCGAGCGGGAGAGGGAGGGAGGGCGCCTGGGCCGCCGCCGCCCGGGTTGCGGCTGCCTGCCCCTCCCGGCCGAACCTCAGTGGCGGCGAGAAGAAGTGCAAAATAAAATAAAATAAAATAAAAATAAAACAAGGCAAGAGAAGGTAAAATTTCTTGCCCCAAACCAGAAGCCAAACGCTCCTCCGGCGGTTTTCTGCAACGCTCTCCTTTTTGAGTCCCCCACCCCCCCCTGCAAAAATCTCACAATCTCTACCAGAGTTAAAAAAAAAAATACGATTACCCCCCTTCCCCAAAACCCTTTTAGTTGCAAACTTAGAGCGCCGGCGGCACGGAGAGGGAGCGAGGAACTCCCTCCTCTTACTATTTTTTGGAAGATTTTCAAAAAAAGTGGAAGTGGATTTTGATTGGGAAAAATCTCGTGTCTGAATGTTTACAAGCACCGCGTGTGCGGGAGCCTGCTGCCAACAAACAGACAGAGGACCGAGCGCGGCGCGGCAGCCCGGGAGCGGGCGGCGGCGGCGGCCGGGCCTCGCCGGGGCCTCGCCGCGCCCCCGCCCCGCCCGGGATCGCCCACTCGGCGCCCGGCGCCCGCCCGCCGGCACAGCAGCAGGCCGTGCCGCGACTCCGCGCCAGCCGGGTCCATGGTTCCCTCTCGCCCACAGCACAATGCCCAGACCTCCTCCCCGCCAACCCGACTGCGAAGTCGGCTGGGGAGAAACTCGGCTTTGCAAAGCATTTTTATTTTGCAAAGCAACTGAAAAAGCGTGTTCTGCGCCCCCCCTCTCCGCTCCCCCGGATTCTTGTCCACAGCTCAGGACTGCGGGGAGGTCACCACGTGCTTTCCCTGCCCCCCTCCCACCCGGCCTTGCCACCAGCCCCCGACTCCCGAGCGCAGCCAGGCCAGGTGGGGGGAGAGGTGTGTGTAGGGGAGTGGGCAGGGGAGTAGTACGTTCGAGTATGCGTTTTGGGAATGCTAAATCCCGGGACTCTGCGCACCCCACCTTGAGTTCTTGCCCTCCACCCGGGGCCTGGCTCAGTCGGGGTGGGGGGGCTCCTTGTGAATCTATATAAGGGGGTGTGTGACTGTCTCCTGGCTAACAGAGTGCGCCTGGAAAGGTGGACAGTGGGCACTTAGGAAAGTTTGGCAGCAAGAGAAAGAAAGGCGTGAGAGGGCCCACATCCCTTCCTCACCTCATTCATGACCCTTATTTTAATTTTTGATGCAATTTTAAAGGACCACCTATACCCAGTTCTGTATTTTTTAAAGGGGTGGGGAGTGCGCACAGAGAATTGAATTTTTCACTGAGACCTGGAACTTGTCACACACTTTGGAAGCTCCCCCGCCCCGGCACGTTGCGGGGCCCTCCCTCTCCCCACCCCCGCGCATCCCTCCCTCGCCGCTCTCCCCCGCCCCCCACTCCCCCAGCCGCGCCGGATGCGGAGCAGACGCGGCGCGCGGCGGTGTGAAGTTACAGCCCGGCCAGGTACCGGCGGGAAGGATGGGCAGTGTTCGCAGGACTCGGGAAAGCCGGGCCCTTCTTCGGAAGGATGCATTGGGGGCTCAAAGGACAGACAGGCTTGCAGTCCAGGCTGCTCCCCGACCCCCCCACCCCCACCCCCATCCCCATCCCGGGGTCTATCTCGGGACACTCCAGTCTGGGTGGGTTAGCCCCTCTCCCCCGGTCTCAGTGAGGGCTTTGTGTTAAGGGGCCAGTTTGGAGAGGTTGCGGGGGTCGCTCCTTTCTCATTTTCTGGGTGCACAGAGGGGGCGGGAGCCATTCCAGTCTTCAGGACCCCCTCACCCCCCGTCCTCCGCTTCTTGGGATGAATGAGCCATTCGGTCGCTAGGAGGCAGAACAAGATCAAGAAAGCTCAGCGAACTTGAACCTGTACCAGAGCTTCCCCCACCCCCTGCTCTGCGTTTCTCGGCCGGGGAGGGACAGCATTGCGAGCGTGGGGGTGGGGGAAACGGACGGTTAGGCAGAATTCCCTTTCTCCCCCCATCACCCCTTATGTCTTTGTTCTTCATTTTGACTTTAAAAATGCTTCTGGCTAGGGCAGCAGAGAAGCACCCGGGAGCGCGGCGGACACCCCCGTGCTCCGGACGCGGAGCGGCGTGCAGTTTTCGCTTTCTTTTGGGGCGTGCATTTTTGGTAGGGAGGAAAGGGGAGTGCGCGCTCTCCGTCTTTGGGGCAAGGCCAAAGGGCGGGATCGGCAAGTTTGCACTTAGACTCCAGGTTCACTTCTTCCACCCCCTCATCCCCGCGCAAAGCACGGACCACGGCGGCCACGGCAGGCTTGCAGGGCGGCTCTGCAGCCTGACTCTCGGCTCCCCCGCCTCCTGTAGTTCTCGCCTCGGAGCCCGAAATCACAACAATAGTAATAGTTATCATCCTAATGATGCGGGCAAACAGCGTCATTAATAATGAATAACCGCAACCGCCGCCGCGCTGCGCACACCGATGTCCGGAATTTCGGGAGAAACGCATTTGTAGAGATCCCCCAAAGTAAAAAGTGTGAGCCTGTGGACACAGAATGAATTTCAGGAGCCGCGCTTGAGGTGTGTGCGGTGATACTGAGACCGCACCAGGTTAACCAGCCGAGTTTTCCAAGCCTCACTTTCCATTTCTCCAACTGGCGGGCTGAGGGAACCGTGGTCACCCTGCGGCCAGGCCGGATGGGAGTGGAGGCGGCAGTCCGGGCTCCTGGCTGCCCGCCGCCCCCGGGCCCCTGGCCCCCGGTCCCACGGCCCCGCGGCCGCCGCTGCACGTGTTCGCAGCGAGCACGGCCGGAGCCTGCAGCCAGCACGCTGCTCGCTTTGTGCCTCCGAGTCCCGGCGCCCAACTTCACTTTCTGCACAGCCCGCCCCTGCCGGGCCCCCTGCCCCGGGCCTGTCGCCCCTGCCTTCGCTTTTGTTTCTTTGCTTTTTCTCTCTGCATTTCAGCATCGGTTTGCTTCCTCACCCAGTTAAGACAATCAAAGGGAAGGAGGACTTGGAAAGCAAACTCGAAGGCAGAGCTTCTTTCCCCCCTCCCCCTCCCCCAGCAGCCCTCGTTTCCCTTGCTCCTTCCCTACATGTCTTCTAAGGCTTTTTTTTTTAAAATTTATTCCTTTGCAACTGCAGAGAGAGAGGAAGATCTCAGTCAGCCGCTGGGGCATTGAGACGTTCCAGTCTGTCTTGCTGTTTGAACGCAGAAGCATTTTATTTTCTGTCTCTTTCTCCCCTTGTAGAGAATTCGCGACTAATTATTATGATTATTTGCCCACTCCCTTCCATTTCAATCCTAGACTCCCTGCTTTGTAGCGGAGCTTAGGCCAGAGCTTAGAAACGATGGTATTGTGGGGGTGAAGGAGGATGGAGTTGAAATGAGGGAGGGGGTAAAATGGCTGAGGTTAGGAATGTTTTTTAGGGAAAGAGGAATTTGCATTAAAATACAGAGAAATTATCAGATGCCCAGAAAGGAAATGTTGATTGCCACTGAGAAAAGATGTCAATGCAAATCAGTAGACGACACCAAAAGAATTATATTTTCATATTTTCTTTGTGCCCCACTTCTGATTTTTAATAATATAGCAGCAATAGTAAGAACACGTTTTGGTATTTCTCTGAACGTCACTAGCCAAATGTTTTGCAAGGAACCCGATGTTAAATGTATTTCATACATAAGGATATAATTCTTGTTAATTAGCAATAATTTACGTTAAGAGCATAGAAAATGTTGAGGTTACAGGTTTTATATCTGTACATTTGATCATCTTGTTATTTTCAAGAACTTTGCCTCCTATAAAATTAATTAGGTGAAATGTGGAGGTGTAATCAGCAACCTCTGAATTACCACTTCATTTCCTGGTTTTGATTGTAAATCAGTTCAGTCACTACATTTAGAAGACTTCAACCAAGTCTGTTTTGTACCGAATTACCTTTAACTATTTGATACCTAGGAGAATATTTCCTTTTGCTCCTAAATAACATTTCCATTTTCAGAAATGTGTCAGGCCTTGGAAATAAAAAACGAATCTTACCGGTGGAGTTTAAAAAAATGTTTTTTGCAAAGGTTCTACGTACTACTAAGTTTAATAAAATAAAATATTTTCCCTGAGTCTTTCTTCAGTCTCCAAACCTCAGAACTTGTAGTTAATGCTGAACACAAAAAGCCACATTTGTCAATGTGTGCTTAAAATCCTTAATTCGAATAGCAGGGATCTTGGAGAATGACTTCCCTATTCAGTTCCTCCCTTGGTCAAAATGAAAGCAAATGTAGGAGAAAAATGACACAGAGCCATAATGCAAAAGCACTTCTGTTTGTCTCCTTTTATTTGCAAGTATGCATGTGTATTCTGTATTTATCTTTTGGTCAGTATGTTGGGCAAAGAAACATAAGTGCTTACCTAGCTGTCTTTATTGGTAGGAATATAACCTTCATATTCCTGTGATGACCTTATGTTAAGTTAGGAGGAGTACCAGAGGCTAGAAATTATGACATGTCCTACTTGAGCACAGGTGCAGCTAGGCAGGGCTCTCTCAATATTTTTTCACCCAGCACATCTGGGAGTTACTCCAGATCTTCCCCCTCAATATTCAGCCTGGGTAGGGTTGAAATAAATTTAACCTGAGTTCACTGGATTTTTGCACTTTATCAAAATCTGTTCCAATATTCTACACTCAAATTAAAATCTATTTTTTGATTCTCTGTGGCTTTAAGTTCATTAAATGTGAAATTGGCAGCTTGCTAAAGAAGGTCAGACTGATTAACTGTTTAAGACTTGTACATTTTCTGCTTCAGTTTTATTAACTGGCAGCATCCTGGATGTGTTTTGTATTTTGTGATTTTTTTTTTTTTTGATACCATAAGCATAAGGTTTCAGGAACAGATACTTACCAACTCTCTTTTCTCTGTTGGAAGGTTAAAAAATGATAGATGCTGTTCAAATAGATGCTGGAGTATTTTGGTGCAAAGTTGGAAAAAAAAAAGGAGGAAACAGGATCGAAAGACATACCTACCTTGTTATACCATCCGCTGGTGATTATGTGTGCAGAAATAGTCCCATAATGAAACATTTTGGAGCTCATTCAGAAAATTAGTCAACTTTGACAACATTAGGCAAAGTATTTCAAGTCTAAAGAAAGGACTTCTCAGCCTTGTTCTGAAATGTGGCATTTGCTTGACCATTCTGATTTTTATGTGATGGGAGCCACCAAGTGCAAACATGTTTAGAATATTTTAGGCATTCCTTTCTTCAGAATGAAAAAATGACTAATTGGCTTATTTTCTTAAGTACTCAAAAGTATCCCATTTAGTTAATGTGTCTGAGAAGAATTGCCAGTGAATTTGGTATTTCTTTGATTTTGCGGCACTGCTGTGAGTGAGATCAGAAAGGTTTTTGGCGGTGTGAATGATGCTGCGTTATGATTATTATTTAGATCTGTTTCACAGGTGAATGCAGTGGTTTTCTTATTACGGCGGTGTACATGTGGCACACTTTCTGTGTGATGTAGAAGCTTTCTAATTTATGAAGCTATGTCTCTGTATACCTAGGAGTACGCACATTCACACACAAAGGGTGTGTGTGTTTATTTACCTCTCCTTTTATTCTTTGGCACAATAGACAACTTAGTCTATAGGAAAAAAGAAACAAATTTGTTTTCAATCCATGTGTTTACCAGTTTTTTTGACGGGGGTAGTTATTTTTTAAGCTTTCTTTATGTCCCCTGTGTTAACTATTTATTTAAGTCACATTCTTGCTAAACTCACAAACCAGACACATTTGTAATGTGTGTAGGTGTGTGTATCTGTTCTCTGGGGTTATGCAAGTCAGACAGTTTTCTTTAAATATATGATGATTTGCCTCATTCATAAATTTGCTTTCTTGTTGATAAGCTCTACCACATCCGTGTACATTTTAGGTGCTCACATTTTCTGGGTATTATATGGAGGAGCCTAGAAACACTTTACATAATGTGGTGGAATGGGGTGGGGTTGAGAATGTATCTCCCCCTTTTCTCTCCTTTCTGGCACTCTATTAATTGTGCTTTTGTTTCTCCAACCACAGCCGAACCTCTTGAAGCCATTCTTACAGATGATGAACCAGACCACGGCCCTTTGGGAGCTCCAGAAGGGGACCATGACCTCCTCACGTGTGGGCAGTGCCAGATGAACTTCCCATTGGGGGACATTCTTATTTTTATCGAGCACAAACGGAAACAATGCAATGGCAGCCTCTGCTTAGAAAAAGCCGTGGATAAGCCACCTTCCCCTTCACCAATCGAGATGAAAAAAGCATCCAATCCCGTGGAGGTTGGCATCCAGGTCACGCCAGAGGATGACGATTGTTTATCAACGTCATCTAGAGGAATTTGCCCCAAACAGGAACACATAGCAGGTAAATGAGAAGCAAGGAGAAAAGCGGTTTGCATGTTGTTTTTTCCTTTTCAGAGGCGTTGTAGCCAGGCACTAAGGAGTGGTGAAGTGCTTTCTGTATTTCTCCATGTGACTGTCCATGACAGCTCTGTAATGTTAAAATAATCATTCCCATTGCCTACGTCCAGAACACACAAAAATAAATATTTTCCACTTCACTGAATCAGATCTAGGCGGAATAGGTACACGCACCTGATACCCTCTTTCTGGATCTGCTGATTCTGAATTCCTTTCCTTTTTCTTCCCTTTCTCATTTTTAAGTGTTGACCCTTACTATACCTAGCCCAGTTTCCAATGTCCATTTCCAGCCTTGGTGACAAGTCAGAGGCAAAGTGGCCATATAGGCATTTGTAGTTTGGCCGATGACCTGTTTGAGTCAGAATACCTGGTCAGGCCTCCCAGGGGGTGCAGTTAGTTCTCAGGGCTTCCATGAAGTGGGGTGGGCTGGAAGGGCATTTTGGAGGGAGTGGAAAGAGTTAACTGAGCTTCAGGGCTAGCCTTGGATCCATATTGGCTGTCAGTCCGTATGGGGCTGTAATTAAACATAGCCCCGTGGTGGGATGACACCGTGACCTTGACTTTAAGATGCCATTTTCGACTGGCCAGGCCAGAGTAGAGAGGGCAGTTGCTGAAGCGCACAGACATGCTTACTCGAAAAGTTTAAGGGCATGTTGGAAATTTCAAAAGGTTGGTTTGACAGGAACGGCTGCTCCCTGCAGCCTGCCTCCTCAGCTAAATGATAAATGCTTCTCTGTGCTCTCTCTTGTCTCTGATGTGGTTTTGACAGATGTATCTTGATTTTGTTTGTGGTTTACACAACCACATGTCACCCTTACAAATGTCCAGTCCAGACTTCCACTGTTTCTGCTATAACACAATGTAAAAATTCTCCTGGAAAAATACATACACATATTCAACAGCTCTCCTTCCTCTGGTTAATTTTAGCAGAGAGGTAGCTAGGTGTGTGGGTTTCTCAGCAGCTCAAGGGAAAAGGAATTAAGAGCTAACAGAGGGACTTAAATCCCTACTCTGAGTGATAAACAGCAACACTATATAGTGACCCTTAAAACATTTTTTTATGAAACAACAGTGATTGAACATATAAGACAAAGTGGATGCAGATTCTGTGTGACAAAAACGGCATGCCTGTCGGTGAAATCACTTTCCTCTGTTTCCCCTGCCTGATCCCCCCAAAGGCAGAGGCTGGTTCAGTTTTAGGAAAGGTGGTGCTGATCATCAATTTATTCACTGGAACTTGTCTCCCCACCCTGGTTTGACCACAAAGTTGAACTGTAGTAGGTCAGTGGTCTGGAGAGGATTAAATGTCATATTATTTCTCCTCTCCCCCTCTGGAATTTGATCATTGAAATCAAACGTGGCATTTTCTTTCTTTTTTGAAAGCTTCCTGCAATAATACTCAGATACTTTTCCTTTAGTGAAATGAGAAATCTGCTACCAGGGGAGCTGCATTTACAAAATATTTTTCTCGACTCCACCACATGTAGCTTATGTGACATGTAGGCTGAGATTTTATCTCCCCCCTCCCCCCACCCCCAGTAGGATACCGCAATGACCATTTCCATGTGCTGTCTTGTGACTGGAAGGAAAATGAACAGAAGTGTAAGGCATGATTAATGAAGCAAGAGCAAGCGGAAGGGGATTGTCGTCTTCGGAGATCCAAAGCCTTTCTAAATCACCAAATATGGAGTAACGCTTGTGTGATGTAACATCATATTTACATATCGAGCTGCTCGTTTAAAAGACAAAACACAGTGTCTGTCAAGCAAGAATTAAAACCACACTTTTTACTGAGGTCCCAAATAGGTTATTCAGTCTCAGATCAACCAGCTCGAAAATTCTGTGCCTCTGTACTTAGAGGAGGAATCTAAAAGCTGGGGGGAAGGCCCTATAGTGAAGGCTTTTTACTGTTACAGTTGTGAATCTTTGTACGGAAAGAAAAGACATTTTCCTTAACTCCCTGGTTGTCATAAAGGTCCTATTTTTTTTTAAAGAACTAGTGCAACAGCAGAGCCCAGAGGAGCAAAAAAAAAGCATGTTTAAAATATGTTTTATAGGGCTAATGCTAAATCATTTCACTGAGATGAAAAGCTATCTAAGGTATCTAAGATATTCAATGGGTGCACAAATGCTGCGACCCAGGTGAGGTAAACCTTTCATGCACGAATAATTACAAAGTCTTGATTCCTTTCATTGTGTTTAATCACCTGTTCCCACCCTGGAATTGGCTGAACATAAATAGCGTGGTCACATCTCAAAGCGAGATGTCAGTAACTAGAATCACGACTTCTCATCATTCACAGTAATGAATTAAGAGTTTCCTACGGTGAAATTAACATTCTACCATTGCACATAAATTAAGATGCCGCGGCCCTCAGGTGCCTCTGAAGCGAAGTTCTGGAAGACGGCTGTGTACTCCCAGCCCATTTCTCTCAAGCACGTCTTCACAATTCCAAGTCTGCTTTTCTTTTTATGGTGAGGAAGGAAACAATGAGAGTAATCATTCAGTAGATATTTGAATTGTGTCACAAAAAGAAAGGAGAAGCGATGCTCTGTATTAGGAAAGAGATATATTGATGAATCTCTAGAAGAATATGTTTGGCAACCACATAAAAGGTAGTCGTTTAAGTGCGCTGTGTAGGAAAGGCTTTATTAAACTGATGTAAGTTGGATTTGAGCTCACTGTGTGCTCTGTGCCATTTTATAGGCAGGAAGCAGGACTAAAACAGTGACAGATCTTCCTGAGATAAATAAAGCTTAGAATTTGGGGCTGTCAAATAGGAGAATAAGGTAGAGTTCTTTAAATCTTCAGTAAAATGGTATGCATTTTGACTGTACGTAGGCCTCTCAAAGCTGAGTATTTTTTAGAAAGGAGGATTTTTACCCAGTGAATAGATGGGTATGTGCTGTAGCACTTCACCCATGTACACATGTTACCTACACACATACGTATTGATCAGGTTGCTCGTTTCATTTTATTCAAATATTTAAAATATTGTGTGACCGTGATCCACTGAGACCATTGAAATAGTATTAATTTAACTGGAAATGAGCAAGTTACATTGCGCAGGGCCCAGTTCATCAATTTGTCAGATATCCACCATCAGATATCAGCAGCCTTTGACTGGCAGTCAGGGCTTTTAATATGGGTTTTGTTTTGTTTTCTAGTCTCATATTTTATGATGGGGGAAACAGTCATTGAAGATTAGTGAATGTGAAACTACCGTTCACTTATAGAAAAGGCCAAAAAATATTATCCCACAGTGTCAGCTTTGAGGTTTTGGCTTATTGCACATAAAAATCTTTAAATTGGGCTATCATAAAGTTAGCTTTTTGAGAGAATGGGATAAAATATGACAAGTCCTATAAAATGGAGTAGAGTTAACCACAATTGATATATAACATTTTTCTCCTTAAAATTATGAACATAGACATTTATCTCAGAGTATTTAAAACTTATTTCCCTAGACAATATACCTCATATCTAGATAATAATATGTAAGACAGATTCTCTAATGAAGTGAGAATTATTAATTCAAAACAGAAATACATTAGCATGTTACTTAAAGGAAAATCAAGTATAATGTATTTATGCTTTTCAGAATTTCGAAAATCAACTTGCCTTTTCTCTTTGTACCCATTCTAATGCTTTCCTAGCTCAGACTCAACTGGAGGATGTATTTGTCTACTTTATGGTGTAATTGTAAATGAGACTATAAATTATAGTATTCTATTATGACTACTTATTTTTCATTTCTCTTTGTGTGATTCTGAATAAAAACTACTGTTTTCTGAAATGAATTTTTAGCATGGCAGCTAAAAAAAAAAAAAAGCAACAAACAAAAAACCCCCAATATACTGGTGAACATTTTATTTACCTTCAGAATCCAGAGAATAGAGAATATTGTTTCCTAATAAATACCTCGGATTTTCATTGGGAGCCTATGTTTGTGAGGCCACTACACAAAGACTCATGTTCATGAGACTGGGAATCCTGTATACAAGCTGTATTTGTAAATAAGACAGAGAAAGGTTGTGAACTGGCAGCTCGGATGTTTTGTCAAAGTACAATGTCAGAGAAACTCTTTCTAAGACAAATTGTAAATAGAACTGTCACAGTGATTGCATGATTGAGCTGCAGAAGTGTCTTACAATTGTTGGCATTGTCAGAGGACTTTTGAAAGCTTAATTAAACACAGTGGCCCACATGGCTGCTAAATTTACTTTGGAAAGCCAAAAAGAAAAAAAATCTAAAATGTGGAAGATCCCAAAGTTCTTACCCTTTTGGTGACACAGAAAAAAGGCCCTGTGCATTTTCCTAGTTGTCTTTTATAAATAATAGTTTTGAGAATAGGGGCACGTGATATGAAGATCATCCTGTGTGTGATGTGGAGATTGTGTTAGTTTTTCTGTCTCCTGCTGTTACAGACAGTTAATGTAAAAATGGCCTTTTATTGGAAACACAAATATGTATTCACTTCAAGAACAGGAGCAGAGGGAGAAAGTTTCCCTCCCATTCTCTGTGTTTATTCTGTGAAAGCTTAAAAAAACAGTGCTGTAATTTCTTAAATCACTCATTCCTTGTTGTGTTGTAAGTTGTGCCTTTTAAAGGATCTGAAATCTGTTTTGCACACCTTTCTCCTAGTGAGCTCCTAGTGATTTAATTATGGAGCTGCCCATGGGCTGGAAAATGCAACTGGGTGTAGAAACGGGCAGGCGATGTCAGGACAGCGAACCTTCAACTCAGGGAAGAGGCGAGTTGGATGTATATTAATGGCACATTTTAGAGTCTTGGAAAATCATTAATTTCACATTGCAGCATCAATGTAGTTTGGCTAATGTGGGAGGACTAAATTGGAATATAGAACAAACGTGCAAATCCTAGGGAAGCATTTTTCACAATTTCGTGATTTCTTAGTGAAAGTGCTTAATAAAGGAGAAGAGGTGAGTGGTGGCTCCACACACTAGTCAGTGAGAAAGGAAGAAAGTTTGGCTTTCCTTTGGGGGAAAATACGACATTTAACCAAAGTAGCACAGCTAGGGAGATGCACCGAGATTGCGTCATTCGATGTTAATTTAATCTACTTTGGTTGGTCTGTTCACACCCTTTATTGCACAAAGAAATCATTTGACAAAGTTTACCCCAAGCCCAAGTCTGTTTTTACATACAGTAGTACCAGCTTTGTGCAATAAAAAGCACTTAGCATCAAGCTGGACCCAGCCTGGCACCTCGCCACTTTTTTAGCCAGAGATTTAATCACCAAGGGTCTTTAGTACCTTTCTGCTTGTTCAGATTTCATTTGGGTCATGGTTATGTCAGCAGTGTTGTCATTACAAGGATTAAAAAAAAGATTTTAACTTAGTGCCCATTTTTAACATCTCAAATCAAGCAGGTTTTTGTTTTATGTGTCAATTTGGAGGACATTAATAAAGTTCATAAAATGTATTCAGACTGTATAATTTAATGTATAATGACTAGTATTTTTTATTTATAATACAAATACAAAATTGGCCATTGTATCCCTCTCTCCTCTGTTCTTTTCTCCTACCCAGGTAAATAAGCATCCTTAAACTGCTTCTCCCTCTTTCTTCCAGGGTATAGAGCTCTGGCCAATATCAGTAAATTTACCTACGTAATTTGCCATGTAGTTTTTACAACAATGACCTAATTAATTTGAGCACGAACCATATTATTGCTACTAGAGTCATTTTCTGTCACAAACTTAATTTCCAGGAAATGTAACCTGACGAATAAGAATGCTTTAGCTCTCCACATGTGCTCCTAGAGACCAAAGGCAGATTTAAAATAATAATAAAAAAAAAATGCCAGCATTATTAAAGCCAGTATGCTTGATGCCAAATTCAATTTGAAGCCAGTAAACATCAGACTGTATTTCTAATCAGTTTTAGAATGTAACGTATTCCATATTGGGTTCGCTGGAATTTGCCTCTCTGCTTTTTACTGGCCAGCTGCACTCCCTATGCATTTTTAAAACATTTCAGCAAAGGCTTTTGCTGTTCTTAGCAGGGTTAGTAACTTGGGGTCTATTTCTGAGCTCATTCGTCATTCTGCGATGGCATTGAGTTAGGTTGGCAAGGGAAGGATTTGAGGCATGGGGGGTGTTGAGGTCACTTCTGACCCCAGCAGGGAATAGGTGAGCTTCATTTGCCTTTACAATAGGCGCACAGTTACTGTACCTTGGAGGAGCTCTCAGGTGCCGCTCAGATGGGCGCATGTAAATGCCCTGTCAGATGCGGAGCCGGAATATTAATGCTTCTTCCACCACCGCACCATAAGAAAGCTGTACACAGCAAGCTTAATATGCAGCTAGTCTGGGGAATTGTGTAAACTTAGATAGCCCAGTGTGAAAGACAGCGATGTAAAAATGCTGGATATGCCACAGTTTCCATTCTTGTTCTCCTTTGATCTATAGCAAAATGAAAACATCATCCTTTCCTCCTCTTGGATTTGTCTCCCCAACTCTGCCACCTCCCAATCCACCACCAGAATTTTTTTGCATGTGCTGGTATGGAGAAATGCGACATAATTTGTTTCATATGGTTAATTACAGGCGTTTGAATATTTAAAATTTTAAATAGCCAGAGTTCCAGCTTTTCCTGTTAAAAGTATGTGATTTGAACAAAGGGAGTACAGTGTAAATATTTGTGGTGATTTGCAACACCCCTCTTTCCCCATTAAACACATGCACACGCGCACACATGCACACACACATTCACTTTAAATCTAGTGCTGACTTAAAGGACTTCTGTGCCTCCATTTGTACTTTTTTTAACCAACTCTCAACTGGAACTCCATTAAAATATTTTACCATTATTTTTGAGTCCACTGTTGCTTGAGGTTTTAAAGAGGATTTTTATAATGTGTTCATTTAACAAAATCAACAGCTGTCAGAAGCAGTTGTGGTAAATCCACAAAACGTACAAATAAAAATACACACGTTTCCCGAAACAAAACACTTGGAAAAATAAGCTGCCAAGAACTGGCGAATAAGTTTGCAGACAGGGAACCGGAGTGTTTCATCTCTTGGTTCACCTTAGAGACTGATCTGAGGCGATCTGACGCAATGCCGCTGGAGGGTTTACCTGGACAGGTTGCTGCTCGGAGGCAGTGCGCCGTGCACAAGAGCCAGGCCGGGCCTCAGCTCGCTGCCTCATCTGCCCTCCTTTTTTCTCTTTGATCTCTTTAGATAGATAAAATACCAAGTTCTTAGAGTGCTAAACAACAAATTATAGCCAGTAAAGGTGAGGTGATCAGGTTTAAACTTCCTGTAAAAGAGGCGAGAAGGCGCCTCCACACCCTTTTCCACATAGGGTTGGCATCGTGTTATTCAGAATTGGATCCGTCCGCCAGGGAATTCCCAGTGGGAACCTGGAGCAGGCATGTTGATGAAGGGGATACCTGGGGACCTTCGGTCACTCACAATGCGTTTCTGTTTGTATCTTCACTGTTGTTAGCCTTGGCGATGAACAATTACACCTACAATTGGATCTTAGTTTTAGATAGAGGTGAGTCCACCGATTCAAAACTCCCATTAAAATGAAGAATGGAATAATTGTGAAACCTGCAAAGGTGCTTTCAAGAAGAACACAGGTGCTGTTAACGCACGGCCCCCCGCCCTTGGCTTTCTGTTTTCTTTCTGGACTTTCTAAAAAACACAAGGAAGCCTCTTGCTAAGCATCAGGGCATTTAAATTATATTCATCAGTTGTTCATTTTCTTGATATGTAATGATGCATAAAAAAAGCTGCAAAAAAAATCACATCTGTTAATTTTTAGGGAAATAAGGTGTAGCTTGGATTCTTACCTTAGTTGGAGCACAATGCACTACATGCCACATCTGATCTTTTACGTTTTAAATGTGGAGTTTCTCTTTGGGCCAAAAAAAAAAAAAAAAAAATCTGATGCATTTCCCTTTACCAACTCAGGGGATACCATGATTTCATGATTTATTTACCTTTAGGGGGCAGCTCACAATGAGCCATTTACTGCTCATTTTGGCCCCCCCCAAGTCTTTGAGTTCACAGTTAAAACAATGCATTAACCAATGTTAAATTTTAAATCTCATGAGTTTCTCTCTCCTACTCCATCCTATCCTAAGATTAAAAAAAAAATTATTCTTTTACATTTGAAAGTGAACATTGGCTACTGAAGAATGATTTAAAGGCTGAGAAAAATTTTAATAATAAATCGTAACCTTCTCATGTTATGTTTTTGTTATGTTAAGGGGAAAAAAATCAATAAGGAAAAATTTAATTCTGATAAAGATACTCTTGGATCTTTGAAAACAACTGCTGTCCTTTTAACTAAAACATTTGAGCAGCTTCAAAGACTATGTATTTCTTCTGATCTTGGAGCTGTGTGACTGGTAGCAAGAAAGAAAAAAAAATCTTATTCTACATACAAGTGGATTGCTTAACAAGTCTGCACAGACACGTACTTGTTTGTACAATAGAGATAAAAATTCCTGTATAAAAATAATTCAGCTGCTGACAGCAGGCATTGTTGTTGGACCTGTCTTTTGTGCTTGTCCCAGCTCTGGGTCCCCTCCCCCCCATCTGCTTGGGGCAGCTTGCTGCCTGCAGACTACTGACCAGAAGTTAATTGCTATATATTAAATATATAGGTATTGTATCTAAAGAGGAATATCTCAAGCCTTCCTATATGCATTCCACTCTACACTCTGATGTGATTGGGCATTGCCAGCAGGGGGGTGGCAGGCAACTGCTCTAATAGGGAAAATGACTTGAAGGCAGTTAGGGGAAATTTGGCCTTCAAGTCCCATTTGCTCTGCAGTGTAGCATCGGTTTCTAAACTTTTGTTTTTAATCTAATTCTGATTTACTCTGTCACATCCCATATCAACCCTCATTGAACTCTACTCATGTAGAGTAACATTAGTGTCAAATGGAATTGGTCAGGACTGTGGACCTGTGGCTCATACAGATGGTTGTGGATACGGGCTACATGCACCTCTGCATCCTATTCCTTCTAATAAACGTTACAATGTGGCGCGTTTCTGAGCAGGGCCCATGGATAAGAGAGTCAGGGAATCAGGGGTAGTACCTGAGGTTTTCTCCCTTCTCTCTCCTCTTTCCTGCTTCCTTAATATAGCTACATTTCAGGTAAGATCAATTCTAGGAAAATGTCTGCTGCTGGGGGATGGAGGGGGAGAACGGTGGCAAAGAGAAGGCACTGGAATATTTTCAGTAGGGGTTCAAACACAATCACCAAAGCGGAGAGCCCTTTGGGTCCAGCAGTGGAGCAGTAAGCACGGGTGTGTGGTCCTTTCAAAGCTGTTATTCTCAGTCTGACTTGTACACTGACTGAGATGGGACTTACGTCTACTTTTGGTGCTTTTACCTGGATTGGGTGTTTGGGATGGAGGAAGAGGGGAAGAATTCACTGGGAATTCCATCACTAGAATTTCTTAAATGTCATGAGGTTAGTAAGGTGTGAGTTAGCACTCAAGGTGTGAGTTAGATTCTTCTCCAGACTGGTAATTGAGAAGCCTGAAAATCCAAATTCCCATGACACTCTCTAATAACCAGGGTGGGGTGGTGGTGGTGGGTGGACACCACAACTTTCTGCATGTCAGCTGATGCCTGCATGACCTGTTCCTCTCGGATTAAACGCTGCCAGTGCAGGATGGGGGAACCCCCAGAAAGATAAATACCAAACGACAGGATTTTCACTCCTCAGAAGTAAACCAGATCTTGCTCCTCTGCCTCATGGCCTCTTCTTTCTTGCTCTTTTCCCTTTGGAAGCAGAAACTTCTAAAATGAATGCCACTCCAAGCCGATGAAAAAAGCTGTTTTTATACCATAGTGGATGTTTACACAGGAGACTCAACTTGAGGGGAAAAAGGCTTTTTGGGAGGGTGGTGGGACTCGAATTAATCTGTTTTGTTGGAGGACTGTGCAGTATTGCCTATGAGCAACTCTGGGCTGTTTCTGATAAATTACCATGTTTAGAGATACGTTTGGCTCTTAAGGGCTTAGTTTTATGAACAAAGTCCGTAACGATGTTTGCAGCCTCTGTTTGTCTCTCAGCCCCTTTGGCTTCACTAGAAGCTCAATGTTTAGTTTAAGCTCAGTCTGGAAGATATAACAATTTTGCATTAAAAAAATGAGGAAATCATAGGAAGAAAAACCCTTTGCTTTTTGGATGAATCTTACTGATAATTTGCTAAAGCTCATTTGAATTTTAAGCACTTCTTTAATCTTCAAAGGCTAAATTGCTTTATGAATATGCATGGTGTGGGCAGACTTCAGTTCATTACCTAGTTGTAAATTCTAATGACCATTAGGTCCTTCCAGTAATTGCGAATTGTTTTGCATTTTTGATTGGCCTATTAACATGTACATTCGGTGCACATCAGGCTGGCCTGTCAGCCTGCTGAAGGAGAAAAAAAAGGTGAAAATTGTTTATAGCACCAAGATTCTTAGATTTTCAATCTTGCAAAATTGATGATGTAAAAAAATTAAAGCAGTGTTTTTTCTTCTCAAGATTGAAAGTTCACCAAGAGATTTGACATATTTAATTTACATGATGACTTTGCACTCCTTCATTAATGCAATTTGCATATGAAGCTGTTGTTAATCACTTTTGATCATGTTTTGTGTATTAGCTGCCTCAGTGGCTCTCCTCCTCGGATGCCCCAGTAGAAAGGAGCAAAATGATGCATCTTCTTGCCAAGTTTCCTTTAGTGAATTGAGGAATTAGAAATCTAACCTTGAGTAATTACATATGTTTTATCCGTTTTCTGTTAACGTTAAGTACAGTTTGTGGAAGTGTTGGCTGGAAGTTGTTCTCATTTGGGGAGAACTCTGTAAAATTTAAGTGTATGATTGAGGCACATCCAGATACGTTCAGAAATATGTATTGCCTGTCCCCGTTCCCCCACTCAAGTCGTCGGGCAGTTTCATTGGTAGCAGTTTGATGGCCAGGAGACCTGAATATTCCAGTGTGTTAAGACTTCAGGCTCCTCCTTTGGAAGAGAGCCAGGTACAAACTACAGACCTTTCTAACAATGCTTTGGGTTTCTTCTTAAGTGTACGGCTGGCACCTACATGTCTTGGGACTGGGTTTGGCTGACTTCTTTATCTTTTAGCTCAAGTAAGTTTTCCTGCGGCCTTGTTCAGCGTCTGCTCTCAGCTGTTCTCTCTGTGTCCTCCCTTAGTCACTAAAGTAAATGGTGGTCTCTGGGCTCCCGGGTGCCTCCTTCAAGGTACACAAATGCCCTGGTTGTGAAAACAAGGTGCTAACTAACGGTTTCCGATTTTTGAGAGCCTGTGATTTTGGTGTTTGCTTTTGCTGTTGAATAGCCTGTGCTGTATTATTGATGTTCATCTTTGGTTTATGAGTTTATCACTGGTTATCAAGCAGAATCAGAACACTGAAACTGATATTCTGATTAAAAGGAATGTTTAATGAAAGAAAGTAAATTGTGATGGAAAATGAACAGTGTGTAAGAAACATAACTACAATTTTAACCTCCGAGGGACCCTAGCACTGCCCTACCGTGACTTCCATCCATACCATGCTAAAAGCATGCTTCAGTTCAAAGTTGTTAATATTCAGCTGGGAAACAGTATCCAGAACACAAATAAATTATTAAGTGCATGAACTTTTTAGGCAGTAAGATGAACTGATGGGGTCCATCTGTGAGATCCAGGGGCTTTTTATTTGTGTGTGTCGAGCGATTCTGCCCTCTCCGACTTCACAGCCTTTGGTCTCCGGCCAACTGCATGCATAATTGATTCCACACGCACTATCATTTTCTTGATGTAATTGCTTTACTAAGATATGATGAAATCTAATGGATAATTTGCTATTTGAAAATGGGCAAAAAAATGTTCATACTTTTTATTGGGGGGAGGGTAGTAAAGAAGGGGTGATTCAGATGACCCGGTATTGAAGAAAACAGAACAAAACGAAAAAGGCAAAAGTAACTTCTGCACGCTGCCTCGATCGCGTTGGCTGTGGGTAGGAAGGTCTTTGTGACATATGGAAGCCAGTGTGTAAATCTCTCTCTTTCTATCACATATCACCCCCCTTCATTCCTTCTCTCTGTGTCTCTCTCCCAAAACTTTACAAGAAAGGGATCCTAACAAGGTAAAAAGTAAACAGTTTAGTCATCACAAGCCTTATTATTCAGTCTATCCAGAAGTTTTGCCATGTCGGTTTATTTAACTTCCAGGAATGTAAACACTGACACAGCCCTAGAAGCAGCAAGAAAGATTACAGCATTAGAGTTAAAAACCGTGAGCAAGGAGTCGCTGTGCTTTATAGTATGCTATAATAACACTTTACATTGAAACATAATGGTAAGTCAAAACCGACTGGAAACTTCTGCTTATATGGAGTACAAATTTCATTCTAATAGATTGGTATAATCGAGTGTACCCAGAGTAGATGGTTATATAATGGAGAAACTGTATAAATGTCAAGTACACAAATAATTCTGCAGGAAGTAAATGAAAAGTATTAGAATTTCTTAAATCACCATTAAATTTTGTTGGTGGGACAATCTCATTAGCTCCCTCAAAATCATGTGTGGCTTTGCATAGGTCTTTTAAAAATGTATTTTGAGGGAATTTATGGATGTTGAAACATTGTTTTAATCCAAACCAGTTCATGCTTTAAATGTACCTCAAAAAAAGACTGTACTGTTTTTCAAAGTACTTAAAGGGAGTGGAGGGGTAGAAAGCATATAAAGTGAATCCATCTCACTGTGGCAAACTGTTTTTCAAGTAAAGTCATAATAATGAACAACACATGATCTGAAATTTGATCAGCAAACATATACTTATGCCAAGGAATTTTCTTTCTTTCTTTCTTTTTTTTTTGCCATTCACATACCAGGGTTCTGTAAATCAGTAAACCAGGCAGAGAGTTACTATTGTAAGGGACAGACCAAATCATAATACACAGCTAAGCTGTCTTTTGGAAGCAACATTAACACCACTGCCACTAACAATAACAACAAAAACCATTTTTACAAAACTGGAAATGACAGAATAATTTTAAAAGAAAAAAAAAAAAACCACCCCACCTTCTGATGCTCAAAACTTCAAACTATTAATAGACCACCAGTGAGATAGACTGTCTTTGTGCCTTGAAATACAAAATGAGGGAAATAATTAGCAGAGGAACAAAATTCTCAAAATTTGAAGAACTTCTGTGATTAGCGGGGTGCAGTGAAAAGAAAATGCAAATTTCTTCCTGATCTTAATTAGATTCGATTGTGCGGTGGGTGTGTTGGATTGGGGGGGAGGGGAGGGGGCAGGGAGTGCCGGGGGTGAAGCGAGGGGCTGCGAGATGTGGAGGCAGGTTAGCAGGGGCCTGGCAGTGTGGCAGGAAGAAAGGTGGCTTCCCGCGCTGGTGCAGTTAACGGTGCTGATGGGGCCCGAATCCTGAGCTCTGCATTTAGCTGGGCTCATTTCCCTCTGGGTCTAGGGGATTTCATTTGTCTTTTGAGGGGAGGGTGGGCACTGAAATAACAGCCTGCGCTGCCTTGGGAAGGAGAAGCAGCCTGTGGGTAACTTCACCCCACTGCATGGGAAAGCTGTATGAGACGTTCTGGGCTCTGCCTCGCGCACTGGCCGTGCGTGCATCAGCCTCTTAAGATGGCGTCTGCACAGACCCCCCCCACCCCCCGCCCCCCACACCAGGGCACCACTGCCCCCGCCCCCAACAAATCCGCTCGTCAGTGTTCAGTGGTGGTGGTTGGCCAGAGTCTTGCTAAACTACGTGTAGCAAGTTTCACTGGCTGGATTTCCTCTTACGTGAAATAGTAAAAGCCCTGGCCAAGGCTTATGAATCTATTTTTGTTTCATTAATATTATTTATTATGTATTTTATTAATATTTTTAGGGGGGACTGTGCTCTCACTTGACCGTTTGTAGTTATAATTAATACATTCCGTACTGGTTGTAAAAAGTGTACTTGCATTTAATTGCAAGTCAGGATAAATTAATGGATATGATTTAAAACAAAACTCACTGAAAATATTCTTGCAGGGAGCAAAAGAGGGGGGCAGTCCCTGCATTTAATTTATTTTCTGGGTGAGCGTCCGTGGTGAGAGGGTCGAGAGGGTTGTGTGGGTCTAAGGGGATTGTGCGTGTGTCCGAGGGACGTGGGAGCCACAGGGGGGAGGAGGAAAACTGGGCAGGAGGAGGGGCCGCCAGGAGCTCCGTTCTTTCCTTTAATTTCTGAGGTTACCGGGAGGGGCTTAAGCGAAGTGGTCAAGTCCATCTGCTCCGGAGAAGGTGGTAAAGAAAAGAGGTTAGTGGTGAGAGGGAAGGAGCACAAAGGGAAAATTGTACATTGGGAGCGTTACTCTCCCGGCCGTGGTGTAGCCAGACTGGTTTAGCAGACAGAATGATAGATTGTTTTGTCAAGGGTCCCAGGGTGTGCCCTGAACTTGAAGCACTTTGTTTATGTTGAATAGAAAGGGAAAAGCGCAGACATAATCGATGTCTAGTTTTTAGGAGCTCGAAAGAGGTAGGAGAACAGAGAAGAGTCAGGGAGGTGGGGGAGGTGCGGGCCCTGGTGGTGGCTGTCCATTAACAGATGAACTTGGCCGAGGGCCAAGCTTTAGATGAGAGCGTGTCAGGGCCCCAGTGCAGCCAAGCCTTTTCAGGGTTTTTTTTTCTTTTTCTTTCTTTCTTTCTTTTTTTTTTTTTTAAATACCTACTGACTGTACATCAAATGCTCCCAGGTCTTTGGCTAAAGGCAAGAAAAAAAATAAAAGATACACAGCTCAATTTTTTTCCCCTCTGAACCAGTTGAGGCCAGTCTTTGGGCTACACACACAGGTTCTATCATCTTTCCTGGCTTGCCATTGGGAAAAAAAGAGTTGTGATAATGCCAGTAACCCGAGGGCCCGGGATTGGAAGGGTTTGGTGTGTTCAGGAGGCCAGCGTGTGTGAGTGCGTGTGCCGGAGTACATGTGTGGGAAGCCGGGGCAGGGCGTGGCGAGTGGGCCTGCATGGACAGGTAGGAAACCGGTGGAAACTAATTTTTTTTTTTAAATGGCTGAAGTTAAACTCCTTGTTGGAAAGGACTTGTGAACTAATCTGTTGGTGGCTGAGAAAGATCATACACAAGCAGGCCCAGGAAAGGCCAGGGGTGGGGAGAAAAGTGCCCTTGTTGGAAACACAGCATTTCTGGTGCAGGGCTGATGGCACACCCATGGGTTTGGGCTTGTTTTGTTCTCGACTGTCTTATCTTCTTTGGTCAGTTTCTGTGTTTTTTAGTTTATTGTGACATTTTGCATTAACTTCTGAGTGTTGGCAAGCAGGAGTCATCAGCCCAATAACTTCCTGACTTTTTAGCTCTTTTAATGTGCCGTCTTTGCCCTCTTGCCACAAGTGGCGAGGTGATTGAATTTCCCTGTTACTTACTGGCAGGAGGCATGTTCTCCTTCCCACATGAGGGGCTGCTGGGGCTAAAGCCGGGTTCATAGAATTCCACCTGAGGGACACCAGGGCTTTCAAGTGGCCTGTCTGAAATGTACTTCACACAATAAGAAATATTTTTTCCCACCATAGACTTGAAAAGGCACCATTGTGAGCATCCATATAAAATATGATAAAATCATGTTTACTTCCCTAGGCTGAAGCCTCACAAGGGAAGTGAACTTTTCCCCTCTTTATCTAGTAGCAAATAGAAACTGGGAAAAGTTGGAGGCCTCTGGGCTTATCCCACAGATAACCCAAAAAACTCAACCCAGCCCTTAGATGCCGTCTTCTCTTCCACTTAGGTGTCTTTGTAACTTGCGTGGTAAGAAAGGGAAGAGGGGCTGAAAGACGGGAAATAAGCCCTTAAAAATATGTTTGCCTCCTTTTTTCCCTCTTCAGCCTCTGTGAGTGCGTGAAATAAAATGGCAACGAAGTGCTGCCATTTCCAGTTGTGTGAGCTTGGGCAGATTTCTTGAACTCTCTAAGCTTCAGTTTCCTCATCTGTAACATGGGGGGAGTCACAGGACCCACCTCATGGGACCTTGTGAGCATTATATGACAATGCTTGCCTGGTACGTGGTAAGCACTTGAGAAAAGCCCGTTACTGTTATGATTATGACTCATGGCTTAGAACTTTTTTTTCCTTTAAGAACTGGGGTCTCCACATAGTTCCTCAGCATGTGGGGGTGAGCAGGTTGGGATGAGAGGACAGCAGGGCAGGGAGGGTTCCAAAGTGCTCAAAGCCCCTTTTCTTCAGGGTGGGCTCCTGCGGGAGCCTGTGGGAAAGGGTCATTGCATGGAGACTGTTCAGGAGCCATTGCAGATCTGGTGAGGTGGGGTGTTTAGGGGGCTTCTCCCCCTTGGCAGCTCCCTCAGTGTGTGGCCTCTCTCCCTACAGAAATGCTGCATCACCAGGAGAGTGTACCGGATGTGTGACACAGTCACTCTGGGTTCAGATTCCTAATTCACCACTGACTGGTTGGGAGAGTTTGGGCAAACCATTTAACCTCTGTGAAATGGAGACAGCAAAGATTATCTCCTTTGTAGGGTCGATGCAAGGAGTAAATGAGAGAGAGCTCATAAGTTACTTGCCACACAGGATGTACTCCGAGAGTCGCCATTGCCATACCATGTATCTGATGCATTGTTACTCCATCCCACAGCAACCCCGGAAGGGAAGTCCTATTAGCCTCATTTGGTAGAGGGGGAAATTGGAGCTCATCAAGGGTTAAATAACTTCCCTGAGGGTTCACAGTTTTTAAGGACTCAGGTTCCTTGGCTTCTAGTCATTACCCTCTGCCACCTCCTCAAAAGGTTTGGACCTTTCTGCAGTGGGGCCAGGCACCAATTGGGTGGGAAGTTCTGGTGCTGGATTGTTGGACCTCCTGTGGGTTCTGTGGTCAAGTTTTTCAGTCTTCTGGGAAAGAGAGGAATGTTCCCATCCAGTCTCTGGGCGGCTGTCCTGGGCATATTGGAGGAGCCTTGGAGCTGTTGGAAAGAGTTGCAATGTAAGGAATTCTGCTTTGCAAGTAGTCCCTTCTCTATCTGTCCAGAGTGAGCCAGAAATGGGACGAGGGTCTTGTGAAGAAGACAGAGGAGGTTTTACTATTTGTGTGTGACTTGGTTAGGAGACAGCAGTAGGCTGACCAAGAAACCAAGCTAGGACTTTAAGGGCTGATGAAGTCTGGCTTCATCTGTTCTATTGTCTCTGTTCTGTTGTCTCTTTGGCATTTGCTTTGCTGACCACACCTTTAAAGGATGGGGGGAATCAGAATTATACTGTGAGGAAGAGAGAGAGAGAGAGAGTGTGTGTGTATGTGTGTGTGTGTAGGGGTGCTGCGGACCATGGGTGCTGAGGGGTAATAATCTACCTCAAGGAGGTTTTCATTTCTGGCCAAACAAGCGCTGTGGTAAGGCAAGTCCGGAAAGCATGCTAGGAGACTTGAGGGAATTTTTGAATGGAAACTACAGTCAACAACTCCATACGATCCACATGTGGCTTTCCCTGAGGCAAGTTTTCAACTGCATGGTGGCCTCCCCCAGTCACTCCGCAGGCTGCTCTGACACCATTAATATTTGCTGAAGCAAGACCTGAGGTTCGTTGCAGAGGGATTACATAATGTATTCCAAAACCAAATGTCAGGGTTTTCCTTTTGTTACCCATCCTTTGGAATTGGCTGGGCCACCATAGACCACCATTTATATAATTTCAGAGTTGGGTAGTTAGGAGGCACCTACTGAGTGCGAGAGGCCCCATGGGGGAGCTGAAGAGTTGGCCTCAGCACTGACAAGTGTCAGCTGGGAGCTCTGCTCACTTGATAAGCCGTTGTGTTCGAAGCAAGGGAGGTTGTTCAGATCCACCACCAAGAAGTTGTCATTGGCATGGATCCAGGTGGTCTTCTGAGTTGGGGGTTGGGGATGAAGGTGGCTGCTGAGAATATATGTGGGTAAAGAACTCCAAACCTTCCATTTCAGTTCTTACTCTGCCCTTGGACTGGCATATTCATCCTGGATGGATCCTGGCTTCCTTCCCCCTTGCCTCTTCAACTCACTCTCCACGTTTTCTCTATATGCCCTGGGTTCAGGACCACGGTGGTTTACCCTGATGGCGCCAGAAGAGAAGCTCTGAGCTTTGTTTGCTGGGACTCCTAGCCTGAAAAGCCGAAATGATGGAAAGAATACCGTTGCTTTAGAGCCCCTAATTTCCCTCACTAGTTTTCTCTCCATTCTCTTGAAAATCAGGCCAGCTCTCTGATGGTGGCCTTCTTTTTCTTTTTTGGTTCTGCCTTCGTTAAGGTAAGCACGAATTTAATGTCCCACGAGGCAGTCCGGTGACCCTTCAGGCCAAGTGCCTGGATGTGGCAAAGCTATAATAAATATTGAATGGTGAGAGCAATGGAAATTTAACAAAGCCATAACTGAGGAGACCGCAGAGGGGCAACGGACTGGTTAAGAGGCTGTTGGATGAGCTGGGTAGTATTTCTACTTCAACCTGATTGAAATGTCGACTAAAAATCAATGCTGTTGACTAGTGATAATTTACAGCGTTCCCCGTGCTAAGTAGTTCCCCGCTTAAGAATGCGTTGGCCGGGCAGAGATTAGTACAGGGAGTTGTGTGTGTCACAATGAATCAGACGCATTATAGGTCAGCCCTTTATTTGTTTCATCATGACTTTTACACAGTTGTCATGTAATTTATGGCTGCTTTCACGTTGTCAAACATTTTCATTGCATCTTCTTCTTTAAGACACTTCTGACACAGACGCACTGTCTTGGAAGGCTTGGTATTATTTCATAATCCGAGAGGAGGCCTATAAACTGTCAAATTACGCTATCTTCGGGCTAATCTAAATGCGCTGCAGATTAAAATCAGAGCTCATTTGTCCCTGATGCAAATTATTAAGTTCTAATTATAAATATCCATTTAATTACCCCATACATTTTTATTTTGCGGACCCTTCTGAGCACTGCTGTCTGCGACGGGGGGAGATGCATAGGAGACAATCTGCAGTAATTAATGTACACGTCCCAACTGGTAAGGGATAAACATATGCTGCTTTGTTTGTCTTATTTATTGATTGATTAGATGTATAGAGACTTTGGCATCAGCACAATCTGAAGTTGAAATCCTTTTAAAAATGAAAACTATTTAAAAATCGTTTGGGGAGGGAAAAGCAAAACATAGCCAACCAAGAGCTTTCTGCTAGAACACGTCGTCCTAAAATATGAGATTTTCACCAGATTCTGAATTTGATCCAATCTAGATTTTGCAGAAGTTAAGGGTGAGAGAAACCATACCTGTTTTGTGCCTAGAATATGAAATTATTGTTATAGGAAAAACTATGATGTTTAAAAAAACCCATGCATCCTTATTTCCAGCCCTGCTGCCATTCTTTGCTAGGAAATAGCAGTATCTGCCTGTAATATGAAGACAGTCCACTTGAGAGCATTGTGATAAACTGTTTTTGATTACCAAACAATAAAGTAAAAAAAAAAGATAAAAATTTATAAAGGCCTTACGACTAGACATTTACTCTTCCGTGAAGGCAATGGAATAATTACCAAGGCTGGTTTGGTGAGGGGATTGAGGTCTTTAGGACATTACAGATTTTTCTAGAACCAAACTTTGACTTTTAATGATAGTTTAAAGACACTGGTCTGGGAACCGGAATACCTGGGTTCTGACCCAAAGCTACGAGACCTCGGGTTCCCTTTGCCTCTTGGCATTTTAGTGTCATCTGTAAAATGGGCAGTTTGGACTGGTGGGTCTCGAAGCTCCCATCATGTACCAGCATACTCTGAACACCGTGGGCAGATTCCTACTGCCCTGCTCTTTTTGGAATCTAGCTGCTGAGTGGGGGTCACCTACCTGCAAAGAAGGAAGAATAGTTTCTTAATTTGCCTCACAGATGGACGCTTCGGTGGAGATTAAGGCTTGGGCCCATGATCCCTCAGCAGAAAGCTTAAGAGCAACTTTCAAATTGCTGGAAGCAAGATTGAAGCATGGTATAATGGAATGGTGATAATTCACAGAAGTTTCCAGCCTTACAAGATTTCTCCATCCTTTTTAATTGTTGCAAGCTGTTTTTTTGAAAAACTCTAAGGACTGTAATGTGTATTTTCTCCAAGCTTGCTTTTTTGGGCAACTGTAGCTATGTCAAAATAGAAATACACTCGACAAAGAAATCAGTTGAATTCAAACAACCAGGTATTTTAAATTCAATTAACTGACTGAATTCAGTGATATTTTCCTTCTTCCTCCCCCAAAAGCTGGTTTCTCTGTATGGACATAGCCTACATATGCTGAGTTCTTGGAGTTACAAATTCTTGCTTGTTAAAGGCATCCGATGCAACATGTTTAGAAGAACTCTCCCTCTGTTAGTGTTGAAGACAGCATAAATTGAGGGAAAATGTTCTTTTTTTACTCATCATGTAGGTAAAAGCATATGGCCTGTTCTGGGACATGTGATCTTTGCAATCCATTTTCTAAACTTGGTGTTTACCATTGACTTTTAGCATGGTTGTTTCTGTTTTCTACGCTGTCCAGCAAATACCATAATACCATTTATACGTGGCATTAAACTGGATACAAAATGATGTTTTCAGAAGCACACTGAAAAACAATATTCAAAGTTGTCCTTTGGATAATAATTATCTAAAACTTTCTTTCATTATCCCATGTGCTAAGACTAAAGGGGAAAAGAACAAGTTGTGAAAAGAACGTGTTCCTTGTAGGACACAGGCACTCTTGAGATTGATAGCGTCAATTAAAAAAAGTAATTAAATTATGGCTTCTTTAATTTATAATGTTTTGGGGGATTTTTATTAGGAGTGCTCTATTAGGGCACTGATAATCAGCTATTTCAAATTTTGCATGCTCTTCTGTCTCTGGCAAAAAAACCCAAAAAACAAGTTAAAAAAAACAGGGAGAAGGAAAATGTTTAGCTCTAACTCAACCCAAAGGAAGATAACGGAGAGTCCGAATGAATGGCAGCCACGCAGAGGCCCTTCAGTTATTACCTGAGGAGAAAACACGATAACATTCATGCCAAAGAGATAGGCGACAAAATATGTGTTCAGATATGAAGTTTAGGATTTCATAGCCCGATAATCTCTCTTCTCCTCCTACCCCTCACTGTATTGTGCAAATGTATCAGCTGCTGTGTTGTTAATGTACGATAGGATGCTGCCGCCAGGACAGCCTTGGCTCACTAATGGGGTCAGCTGTGTCACAATGTGATATATGGATTATGTTTACCATGGCATATTTTGTTTACGAGCTGGGCTGTGAGATGGGAGTGGATGATAAATGAAGATACCCTACAGTTTTCACACTAGTTCCTATGGTCCTGAGTCTCCCAAACAAGCAAGCACTGCTGATAACGGAGAGGTATTTATGGGGACGTCATTGACTCCAAAGTTTTAGATCTCCGGCTGAAGTTTAAGATGTGATAGTCCATTACATTAATGTCTTTACTTAAAGCTCCTATTTGACTTAAATAAATTATTTAGGGTTTGTTGCTAAAACTTTGGTACATTCATGAACCTTTGAACTAGTTAAATAACTTTCTGTGCCTTGACGATTCATTTGCTTGGGGTCCTGTGTGTTTGTATGACTTCTAAATTTATTTCTCAAGTTTCACTGGCAATGAATGATTTTCCTTACTGGACTTTTGTGTGGCACACCTATGAAAGACTTGATATCCCTTTTGAAAAAAATCCCCAAATACATCAACAGTATCATCATAAGATATAACATATATATATACACACACACATTTATACATACATACTACATGTATATACATATACATATGTTCATATATATAGTGTGTATATATAGTGTCTGTGTGTGTCTATAGTGTGTGTGTGTGTGTATATATATATACACTCTCTCTATGTATATAAGTATATATACATAGAGAGGGAAAGATTGAGAGAGAGAGTAGGAAGAACTTTAGATTTACCATGATTCCATAGTCAGTAGAGAAGTTTTAAAAAATCATTCATGTGAGTACCTCTTTTCATCAAATTCCGACCTAGGAAAATCAGTTTTCATGCTGTTTGTCTCTGAGGGTCTGTTATTCATATACCCCTGGATTGAGGGGCACAGTTGCAAATTTAGGGACAACAGTCCCAAGTTGAAGTCATGGATGGCACCCTGTACTTTTTGCCTTCACTGAGTTGAGAAGTCTGGTCTTTCTCTCTTGGTGGCTGCAACACTTGTTGCCTTGAAGTCCCCTTCTTCAGAGTTCTGCCGTGAGTATATTTCCTATGACCCGCCTCTACATCTGGTTAAATGGAATTCAGTAATCTGTACACAGTTACTTCTTACTTATTTTATATCCTTAAAGATATTAACTCCAACAAGCTTTTACCCACTGAGTCTACAGAGAAAACGGCCAGGCAATTTTTGTTTCAATCTCTGTGTCTCTCTGGAGCACTAGTTCCAGAGGCTGATCAATAGGTTTTATTGTAGACCTCACTGTCTCTAAAAGCACTGTGACCTTATCCTGTCTAAAAATAGTATTTGCTCTTGCCGGCAGAACCTTGACCTGTGAAAACCCATTTGGAACATAACTGACATATCTAGTCAGCTGTATATCCAAGACATGCTCTGTGAATGAATTCTGTGCAGAGCCGTCCAGGAAAACTCTTTCTTTGAAGAAAAATAAATACCAGTTCTGAACGCCGGGAGTGCACCTGCTTGCCTGATGCGGTGGTGGGCCACGTGGAGGGGAGTGAGGAAGACCTGGGCCCTATGGGATGTTGAGAGGGGTGAGGACTCTCACAGAGGACTCCTGGAGGGTACATTTGGCCCCAAATAGGCCAAGGGATTGCAAGAGGCAGGAGTTTGGGCTGAAGTGCGAGGTGGCTTTAAACAAGGTCCATGACCCTTTTTAGGGAGTGGAATTCTCCAAATGCTTTCCTTGGCAGCGTCAGTCTTGAATGTTGGTAGAAGAGATCCTCCAAAGCATGAACTAGATGGAAAGAAGTATTTCTGAGTCTAAAGTCAGTCCCCTATTTAATGATAAGGAATTTATTGTCGCTTAGTTTTTTTAGGTGTGATAATGGTTTTGTGGTTAAAAAAGAGAAGACTTTATCTTCTAAAAATACATACTGAAGTATTTACTGATGAAATGATAGGCTGTCTGGAATCAACATAAATAATCCCGTGGGCAGGGTTGCTGATAGGGTTATAGATAAAACAAGATTGGCCGTGAGTTGCTAGTGGTTGAAGCTGGACGATGCCTACTTGAGGTTGATGTACGTCATGCTCTCTACTTTTGTATACATGTGAGATTTTCCTGAAAATAAAGGTGCTGCCTGACTGATACAGAGCAAAATGGCCTTGTTCAGAGGGTGTTGTTTCTTCCCTGAGGGTTCAGCTCAGAGGTGGTGAGGGGGCAGGTGTCCTGTGGGGAAGAAAGTACATGTGAGCTCAAATCTTGTATCTGGAAAGTTTACTTTAAGGGGGTCATCTTAGAGTCCGCACTGTGCACCGTGCTTCATTTTCCTGGAAGAAAAGAGATGCCACCGTTTTTTTCAGGACGTGAGGAAGGGGTGGAGGTGGAGTTGGATTGAGTTTCAGTATCGGTGCCTCTTTTCATCGGGGTGGGTATTGGGAAGAAGCAGGTAGGAAGTGCCCACTTACCTGGTGGTGTTGAGGAAGACTAGGCTCTTGGGCCTTCATGTGGCTAATCGAGAAAGATGGTTTGTCTGAGCGGAGATTGTCTAAGGAAGGAGGGGAAGAAGGGGACCAAAAGCACAGTCAAAGGAGGACTGGGGCCCAGCCTCTGAAAGATGACACTGAGCGGTGCAATGATTGCACAGCAGTAAAGGGGCGTTTTGTTCTCCTGTTTAGCAAAAGCCAGGACTGTGGCTGCGTAGCTTGAAAGCGAGGTCACTGGTGGTCTTAGTGCAGCTGGTCACGTGGGAGCCAGGGTGGGCCTGGGCTCTGCCGTATCTGCTGCCTGGAAGCTGGGACCAGCCTCACTGAGCCATTCTCAGGCACAGGTCCCTCTGGTTTCACAAAATGTCCGCTCCCGCTCGCTTTGTGTAGAGGCTATTATTAGCAAGTGTCACTCAGTTATCTGAGAGTGGCGCTTTTAGCTGCCATCTAAGTGCCTGACACTTGGGTTTACAGCAGATTAAATTAAATTTTAGGCTGGTTTGGCTTCACTGGCAGTAGACAATAGGACCAGCTGTTGTAGAAATGTAACCTGGCACCCTCAAGGACCAGTGTGTGTGTGTGTGTGTGTGTGTGTGTGCGTGCATGTGTGTGCATGCGCACACGCTCGCGTGTACACCTATGGGAGTTCTGAGCATGCAGGTGACTCTTGGGCGGTTAGGGACATTACAAGCCACGGCTGTGGAAATACAGAAGGTGCCATTGCCTGGGGCTGACCGCTGGGCTCCACCTCCTTTTTCTCCTCTCCGAATTTCATCCCTTCCCAAAAAAGTATTTGTTCAGACAAATAGTTTCTCCAACTTGGTTTTGTTGTGCTTGGTTGACAGAAGGGAGTGTACGAAGCTGTGATAATCTTTTCTTCTTTCTGCTGTTTGCACATCCACGTCAGTGTTTTTCTGCAAAGAAGGGGCTAAGCTTGCATGAAAACACCAATGGAAACTGACAGAAAAAGGGTGTAGACGATTTCTGGCTCATTGCAGTGTAGTGACCAAGCTGATCTGATGGGCGGTGTAGGCAGAATGTCTGGCTGCTCCTCTGTCCTGCTGTATATCTCAGACTGCTGTAGGTCCAGCAGACAGACCAACATGGAGTTGGGGGGGAAGTCTGCTCTTTTAGATGTAAATATCTTTGCTTTCCTTGGTGCTTGGTGCTTGGTGTGGTTGTGCCTGTGAATTTAGGGCCTTTATGCCTCATACTGTTGAGTCAGAGCAAAGCAATGTCCATCAACATCACTTATTTAAAATTCTCAGAAAACTCTGTGGGCATAATTTCTCTTTCTTATAAATGGAATGCAAATGTGTATGTTATTCCACTGAAGGGTGATGCTCTTTCCTTTTACAGTCTAGATTTAAAAATTTCCGTGGCACTTGATTTCAGTTCCTCAGACTCCAGAATTTATACTCACCGATTAGTAATACATTATGCAAATGATTCAGTTTACATATCCAAATACTGTTTTGCATCATTCACACTTCATGTCTTGAAAAAAACAAGTGAAATATTTCCTCAAAATAAATAAAACCTGCAGAAGAGTTTATTGTAAGAGTGAAAATTAAAGAGGTACCCATTTGCCTGGGAACTTATGAGGAAATTTTTAATACTCCTGCATAAATAATTTTGCAAGTTTTTTTTTTTTTGGCTTCTACCCATACCAGTATTCAAATACCAATATTTATGTTATTTTTGGCTTTTTGAATTTTTACATTTTTGGAAAAAAAGTAGCCATAACACTACATCAGATATACATTTGTACATATATGCGTACAGCCGTGAAAGAAAATTTAAGCTGAGTTATTAGGAGGTACAATAGTTGATTACCAGTGACATGATTTTTCTGCCAGAAAGAGGGGAGAGTAAGTAGATGCAAACTTTTAATACTCCATGTCGCGAGAGAGTTAACTAAGCACAGCTGTGAATGCTTAAGTCATAGATTGGCAAATGGCAATGCCCTATGAAAAGTGTCTCTTTGCTTTCAGTGGGTTTTTATTGTCACTGGAGTAATTCAGGAGAATACAGGATGTGACCTGGAGCCCTTGTCTGAATACGCACGTTCCCCTGCCCACGTGAATGTCTAAACCAGTGGTTTTGACCTCACATGTCAGAACAGAATTGGCCTCAGAAATCTGCCCAGGATTCCAGTGGTTCCAGCCTCACTCTCTGGAGTGGTTAACTTACTGCTTTTGCACAGCATTTCAGGAGGAATTTCCCTCAGAAAGAAGGATGGAAGGAAGGGAAGAAAGCAAGCGGGGACCTTATTTTTTCTCTGCGGTGTGAGTGCTGTCATCTTCCTCGTGTGGTGCTCCACACCCATCTCTCCTCACAGGTTATAGACACATTTTTGGTGCTGCATAAAGTAAGCATCCCAACATGTTTTTAATCTTGAACTTTCCTGTTGTTAAAAGTCTGATGTATTGGCTTCAGCTGTCTGGAGATAGTTCAGGGCACAGCACCTGACAGGGATAGGGTTTAGTGTTTTATGTCCATCAATATGGAGGATATAGAATCAAAAAGGCTGCAATATGCTGTGAAGAGGTTGCTACCCATATACAGGGCACGCAGAGCCCTTAGGTTCCCTTTCTTGCCCCATTCTTACACCTACTTTTTTTTGTAGCCTGTATTTGAAAGGGGCCCTTGGTGTACTTGGGAGATGAGAAACTTCTTGGCTTGGTGTTAACTACCAGAGTGTCAGGACTGAGAAATCCCACTTCTCTTCATTTCTCTTAAGGATTGGGAGATGGGTGCCAGAGCCCTTTTAAAGAATGAACTCTCCTTTTGCTGTGGATTGTAGAGAGACAGATTTGGTGGATACTGTAGCTTCAGGTCTCAACTTGAATGACAAAAGGTCAGTAACAAGCAGCCTCATGAACTACTGCTGTGAACAACTGTGTCTCGATCTTTGCCCATCGAGCAGCGGATTGTGGATGAGGTCTGTCCAGCTTGACTTGAGGCAATAGTAATTGCTGGGTCCCCAGGATGCCCTGTGGCACCCCCTCTTACGTTCCGGTTCTGGGTGGACTTTTAAGGGAGCTCCGTAAGGATGAGTAGGCTCTTAAAATATCTTCCACGTTCTCTGGTGGGTTTATTGTCATCTCTCACTCCCCTCTGGTGTGCGGGGATTCTCAGATTGAGCGCAATGCTTCTCGCCATGTCCCCCCACGTCTATGTGTGTGAGAAACGGACCTTCTCATGTGTGATGCCCTCCCGTGTGCAATTTCTGGCTGAGCCCTACCTCTTACTCTCCACTTGAGTAAGCATATTGAAATTCAGGTGAGTTGGAATGTCATTTTACAGGCATAATCCTAAGTCTGCTCTAACACAGACAATTAGAAAATAAATAAATTTCGTTAGTGCTAAGTAGTAACAAAATTCTTTGGACTCACTTCACGGTGGGCTGCCCCACACCCATGCGGAACTGAAGGTCTGATCCAGTGCGGCCTTCATCTCCAGGGCCTTATGTGGCAGGGGAGCTCAGCAGACATTGATGGAGGGACCCAGATGAGGTGATTTGAGGCCCAGCCTTGTCGGAGGGAGTCTGGATAGAGAAAACCTAGGCCTAATTTTGTCTTTTTAAATTAAGGTAGTTAAATCTAGTAATTATTTTAAAGTGTTTTAAAAAAATTTCTCTCTTTCTCTAAAATTGACTTTTAGGACAAGGCTCTTGTTCCTCATTGACCAGAGTATCTGAGGAGTCATAGAAGAGACTACAGGTCTTTGAGCATAGACATTTTCCTTTGTGAAAGGGGAAGTAAATATTTATTGAGCATCTTCAATAAATGCAGGTGTGGAATTGTGAAGTCCTATCGTTTACCCTCTCCTTGTACAGATGAGGAAGGTTGAGGCTGAGAGGAGAGCGATGATGTGCCTGTGGCCACTCACTAGGCAGTGATAGAATTGGCGCAGAGCCCGGGCCTCACACTTTCGTCCTGGCTCGCTGTACCAACACGCACAGCCTCTGCTTGCCCGGCAGGAGCCGGGTGGCCCTCTTGTGCTTCTGTCGAGAGACTCGTGCTGCTCCCAACACTTTTATGTGTGACGGCTGGAATGCTTTTCAGAACTGGAGCTTTGCTGATGGAGATCCCGGAGCTCTCTGGGCAGTGCGGACCTAGGGATCCTGTGGTAAAACCCAAACGACAAAACGCCCAACCACGCGGCCGTTGCAGAGATGGCTGTGTTGCTTTGCTCTCTCATCGCACGTCTTTCCTTTCGCTGTGTGCTCTGCCCTGTTTCCGGCAGGCCTTCCTGCCGTGTTTCCTGATGGGTCTCCCACAGTGTGACAGTTCTGAAGTTTGCACTATGTGCACGTGGAACAGCTTGGCGTCTTCGTCCAGATCATTGGACACATGGGGTAGATGGCGTTGGGGTGGTGATGGAACCTGTACCCTCTCAGGGGCAGAGGGTCTTGAGAACTGGCCAGCCCAACCTCTTCCTCCACTACATAGGTGCTATTTTTAAAGGTATCTCTCAATAGCGGGAAATCCTTCCTTTTGTCTACCTTAAATCCCTTATGCTTCAGTTTAAATCCATTTCCTCTTCATTCCAGAGAAGATAGAGTATCTCATCACCAGCTTTGGGCTGAAACCCCTCATATTTTAGAATTCTTTGCTCTACTCCCTGCCACTGCTCCTTCCTGGATAATCTCTATTCCCTGAACTTGAACTCATAGATCTATTATCTTTAAACCCATTTATTATTTTTGTACCTCTCTTTAGAACCTCCTGGTTTCCCAGATCTTTTACTCACACACTAGTCTGATTGCTGCGGAGTACAATGGCAAGATAACGTTAGTGTTTTCCACATTCCTTACTCCTAGATTTGCACTCGAGTATCTTGCTTGCTTTTTAAAATACCAGTGCCTCGTTGATGACTCATGCTCAGCTTGATGTCCACTAGGAATCCTAGATCTTCGTCAGCCATCTTTGAGTGCAGTTAAACTTTTCACTCCCAACTGTATTGATGCCACCTGTCTCCTTTCCCCGACCTCCCCCCTACACTCCGATCCTTGTGTATATTGAACTTAGTTCTCCACTTCTGTCCCAAGTCCACTGGCCACTTCTCTGCTTCACCAGGTGACAAAGAGTTATGATCCTGTCTCTGAAGTTGCCTCCTCCCTCTTGGCTCCTCTCCCAGTGACAACTTCATGGAGGCTGAGAAATACAGTGAGTGGCCTTTCTTGCCTCACTTACTGCTGGGGAGAGAACTGTTCATAACTTTCCGCTGACATCTGGAGAACATAGGTTTTGGAGGAGCGGAGCCCAGATTCCCTGTGAGCCAGCAGAGCCAAGTCTTTTTTGAGTTTCCAGTACAACCTGTGTTTTAATAATAGGAGTTGGTCATTGTGTTTAATAATAAAACAAAACCTAAGTGCACGTGAAAAAGCCCATCTTTTCTGTGTGCTGGGGTGAGGAGAGGTGACAGTGAGTGTGTAGGATGATATGAAAAGCATTACAGACATGGGAAAGCATTTCAGAGCACACAAACATGGCATGAGTAATCGCAGGCTTAGAGCCACGAGGCTGGATTTTCAATCCCTGCCTCCCTTTTTTCTACCCCGGTTCAATCAGTTAAGATGTAAATGAAGAGGGGAGAAGAGGGGCCACCTGCTCTTCAGACTCCAAGGTATTTGTAGCCCAGGAACCCCTCGTGGGTATTGGCCCAGCAGAGCCCAGAGAACATCCCTGATCTGATCTTTCTCGGACTGACTTGCTCACTTCCCGTTCTGCCCAGCACAGGGGTGACTCGGTAATCCCCACAGTGTGACCTCACAGTGGGCTAAGTGGCCTGGGAACTTCTGCCTACAGTCCCAAGACAGGCACAGAAACGGGGAAGTTGGGAAGTTGGGCGATCAAGAGTCGGTTGGGAACCCCTGTGTCTGTGTCAGAGCCTGCTTCCACGTGCCCTTCTGCTCACCACCACCTTCTCCCTGCCTGAAAGCGCTGGGCTGTGTTTCTAGGAAGGAAGGGGTAGGCGGGCCTCATGTACGTGCATTGAGTGCTTGTTTCTGTATCAGCTTCCCCCGGCCAGATCTCCCAGGCCATTTCTCCAGGTAACTAAGAGTGTCTGAGTGGGGACCCGGCTCCATCAGGGAGTGGCTGCAAGTCGTTTGCTCCCTTTGGAGGAAGTGTCGCTCTGGGATTAGTGAGAGGGCGTTAGTACTATTCTCATTGCCTCCTGGGTGTTGGTATTTTCTCCCCAAATTTTAACCTTTTTGAGGGCAGGGATCATGTTTTACTTTTTGTATTTTTGTACCCCACATGATACGGGTTTTTATATGGTGTTTAATTCATACAGTCACGAGTCTCTTAATGATGGGGATGTGTTCTGGGAAATGCGTCATTAGTGAGTGTACTCACACAAACCTAGATGGCAGAGCCTACTACACACCTAGGCTATATGGTACTAATCTTATGAGACCACCGTTGTATATGCAGTCCGTCGTTGACCGAAATGTCGTCATGCAGCGCATGACTGTACTTCGTTCAGGCTGATTGACTGAAAATTGAAAGACCAGGCTTTGAATTGGATTCCTGGGTTCCCGGTCATGGAAAGGTGCTGAGTCTAGGCGAGTTTGTTTTCCTTCTTTCTGCCTGTGGACAAGATGAGAAAGGGTTGGGGTTGGGATGGGGGTGGCGTCTTTGTGGCCTTCTCTCCATGAACGCCTTTTCTCTAAGGCCAAGCAGTGAGCTCTCTGCTTGTAGCTTCTGCCTCTTCTCACCTGGACGTCAGTGTGGGAGAGGCTCAGGGCTAGGCAAACACCAGGAGGACAGCTAGGGATCCCTGGGGGTGTGGGAAGCTGGGAGCAGCATGCTGTAAACAGCCCAGAACATACCAGAAGGGAGTATTGCCTGTGTTCAGAAGGGACTGGGTGCTTTCCTTCTGGTAGCTCTGGCTGATGCAGAGTTGGGTTTAAATCGTGGTTCTCTCGTGTACTCTTTTTTTGGTGTATGTGTATGCAAGCCCTTTGCGTTTGAGTGGGGAAATCCTCTCTTATCAATGGAATTCGCTGACTCTTACAGTGATACCCTTTTCAGTGTGTTGTGAAGACAGTCATCCAGACTAACTAGGTTTATTTGCACAACTCTGATTTCTTTTGTAAGAAAAAAGAATCCCAATTGTATTCTGTGTTTAGATGGCCTGTTCTCCAAGTCCCAGGACTGTCCAGCAGAGGGTTGCTCAGCAGGGCCCAGGGTAAAGACTGCTGTCCCATCAGTGGCCAGGGCGGCCCACAGCCTTCTAGTTTGGCTATGGCCTTCCTCATGTTACTTTTTCACCTGCTCCCACCCACATCACTGGAGGTGGCCCAGCATGAAAGCATTCCTCTTGAAGAGCTGACTGGAAGTGCTCTCGGTGAAGTCTGGGAGGAAATGGCTTGTGTGGCCAGGGGTCCCTGTGTACCGCTTCAGCCCAAGCCCAGGTCAGCCTACCTGCCTTCCCTCAGGACAGCCTTCCTTCCTAACTTTCTCTCCTCCCCTCCTGTCTCTACCTTTCCCCTCCTCTCCCCTCCTCTTCCCTTCCCATCCTCCCCACTTCTTTGGGAATTTAGGACTGTGGACTTAGAGAATTCAAGATAGTAGATCTAGAGTCCAGGTCTCCTGACTCATTCTAGAGTATTTTTCCCACCACAGGCCAGGGCACAGCTTCTCTTACATGGGGGTGCCCATCTGTGGAAAGCAGTGAGTCTCTGGCTTGTTGAGAAGATGGGTCACCTGCCCTTTGGACTCCAATGTATTTTTAGCACAGCACCCCTTCATAGGGTGTGCTTTGTTCTAGAGCTGGGTCTCGCTTCTAATTTCCCAGATACTGGCCTGATGAGAGTATTAGTTGCAGTGGGAGACTTTTTTTCCATCCTGGCCAGAGATAAGTTGATTCTCTTGTGGGTGGGAGTGGGCAGCCAGCCCTAGGAGGATAGGGAGATCCAGAAGGGAGAGGGCAGGACAGGGAAGATCCTGGCAGGACTTGAAGATATGCTCCAAAGAGAGAAGAAGCAGGAGTTCTTGCTAAAGGCTGATCTAGGACCCATTGCTGGTGAACCTGCTTCCATGGGGTGGTTGGCTTTAGGGCACTGGGCAATGGCTTCTGCTGCAGAGTAGCCTCAAGGGGGCCATGGAAGCAGCATCTCCCTCACTGTCTGGCAGTGAACGCCCCTGAGGAGTAGGCCCCTGGGGGCAGGAACTCCATCTAGTGCCATTCCTAGGACTAAATTCCTTGTCCCCTCTATGTCCCACATTCCACCATCTTGAAGCCGTGTTGACTACATAGATTGGGGACTGGGCCATGGTAGGGGTGTGCCTCAAACCTGATTAGCACTCAAGTCCCTTACTCTGGTCATCCTCCTCCCAGGGGAGACCCTTTCAAAGAGTTGTGCTGGATGAGAGAGAGTAATTCACCCCTCAAAGGCTCTATGGCCTGCAGATTTTGGTGGGGGGAAGGGGTGAGTCCTCGCTATCTTTGACACTCTCCCCCAAAACTGTTCTGTGGGCTGTCCTTTATCTCTCTCAGGAGAAACCAGAGGTGGTGATGTGGTCAAATGTGACTTGTTAGCTGTGCCCCGGGTGTTCGGTTTTGGGGAAGATTTATCTCTGAGATGGCTAAGCAGTAAAACTCCTTTCTCCTGTGTCATCCAAATGGATGTGATGTGGGTGAGCAACGTGGTCAAGTGTATTCCTTCACTTTCGATGTGGATTGCAGTAAAACCTGCCTGGTCTTCTACCCTTGGTTAAGATGACTCATAGTTGAGAAACTGAAAGAAAATAAACTGTCTTCACCAGCCTGTGAACCTCTCCAGGCTCTGAACCAATTTCAAGTAGCCTAGGGATGCCCTGATGCCTACATTATGGAAGCCTCTTAAATTAGATAAGCAACATGAAGTTATTGGGGGCTTTCATTTTCACAGGGCCAAATAACTTAGAGCTGAGAGCAGAGGCAGATGCCTGCAATCTCGTTTCTAATTCACCATGTGTTTATTGAACACTTACTCTATGCCCAGCACTGGGCTGGGTGCCGGAGATGCAGGGGTGAGCAAGACCAGGCAGGTTCCTTCTCGTGAAGCTGACTTTCTCATTTGGGAGATGGGTGTGTGTGTCTGTGTATGTGTGGGCATGGGTGGCAAATCCCTGTACCTGAGAGCCAGACATACAGCCAGAAAATCTAAAGTACACAGGCCAAGAGAGGTGAAGTGACTTGCGCAGGCCACTCAGCTACCTAGCAGAGCTCAGCTGCAAACCCAATAGTTTTTTTTTTTTTTTTAATATTTTTGAAGATTTTATTTATTTATTTATTTTTCCCCCAAAGCCCCAGTAGATAGTGTATGTCGTAGTTGCACATCCTTCTAGTTGCTGTATGTGGGACGCGGCCTCAGCATGGCCGGAGAAGCGGTGCATCGGTGCACGCCCGGGATCCGAACCCAGGCCGCCAGCAGCGGAGCGCGCGCACTTAACCACTAAGCCACGGGGCCGGCCCCCAATAGTTTTTTCTGAGTCCCAAACTCGTGCTTTTTCTAGCACATCAGGCAGCCACCTTTAGCAACTCAACAGAGTTATAGGTGGGGCTCCAGGTACCTTCTGAATTGCCTCTTTAAAGCATCCTAGGTAAGCAGGCTTCCTCTTTGGACAGCTCTCCAGGGAAGGTGAGCACAAAGCTTCCTTGCAGCTCTCCACTCCAGGTGTTTCTTAGCCTTCCATGTTGTTTGGATAAAGTGGCACACTCAGGTCGCTGCACACCTATTCATTTTGGAGTCACCGAGACACTTGTATTTCTTGGGAAGAGTTACTGTATCTTTGTCCCAGTTAGTACTTACCACTGAGCCATATCCTAACACCCATCCCAGTTACTAGAAGGCCAAGTTGGTGAATTGGGGGTGGCAGATGAAATACCTCACATTCTTATTTATTCGTTTGTTTTGAAAGAAAAAAAAATTCCCACTCACTTTACCATCCTCTTCTTGCCTTCATGGAAACAGAATGCACAAAGTTTGGAGAAGAATTAAATGGCACTCCTCCCCACCAATGTCTTACATTCTGAGCTTTTTCTATGCTTACTGCGTTTTCAACTTATTACAGCTTTTCTATGGCTTGGAAAATCCATTGACTGAATGATGATTGTTTTCATGAAACGGTGCAACATGTAAAGCAATGGTTGTCATTAATAGTGCAGTTATGTAGAGTGTAGCTCTTTAAGCCTTCAGTTTCAAATCAGATTAGCGCTCTGTTAACTTAAAATAGCCCCAAAAAAGAAGAAAGAAAAAAAAAAGAACTGTCGGAAATCAGAGGGAAATATTAGCATTATGAAACATGTTAACAAGTGGCCATTAGCACTTTATGTCTGCATGAATAGCATCTTTAAGTGTTTTATTGGTAACAGAATAGAGTGGAGTCACATAGAATGGCATTACTTTTCAAATTGGCAAGTTCTTTTAATTCAGACTTCTCCTTGTTATTGCCTACTGGGGAGCATTTATTCGCTTGTCAAAATGTACGCCAGGATGGGAAGAGGTACTTCAGCTTTTCTGGCTGATTTCAGGCTCTCAGGTGTAGGGGATTTGTCCCTTCACCGTGGACCCCCCCAACACTCGTCCCCACCAGGAGGAGGGAGAGTTTGAAAGCATGCATGGAGGAAGAATAAGGCCATGGAAGAAGCTGGATCTCAGAGCTTTGTGCCTGCCCAGCCCCCTGCACAGCCTGGGGTGTGAGTGTGCGCGTCTCAGTGTGCCTGGGCACGTGGTGGGCTGCGGGGAAGTGTGTGGGGATGGCCAAGCGGGAGGAGCTCTGAAGAGCTGCTAGTGGTTGGCCCCTCCTCGGGCTCCTAGCTTCTCCTTCTAGAGGCTCCTAAACCTTAGGGAAAAGACTCTAATTTGGTCTTGACTGCCCGCTCTCAAAAGCCCCCCATTCTTTTTCGTTTCCCCAAACCAGCTGACCCCCTCCATTTATCGTATAATGCAGAATGCTGGTCCCTCTGGGCCTCAGGGCCCGTGGTGAAAGTGGAAGTTGAAATTCAAACTCCAAAGCCAGAGTGCCCCCAGGTTGGGCCCCTGGCGGTTTTATGGCTGTGGTATGGAGTGGCCGGCTGGCCTCTTGGCAGTTTGGAATTCTGGAGGTTCACGCATTCATTTTTCAACAATTTTTTTGGACACTTGCCGTGTGCCAGGAACTATTCTTGGTGTTGGGCGTATAGTGATGATCAAAGCATTCAAAAATCCCTGCTCCGTGGCAGTCCCATTCTAGCTGGGGAGAGAAACAGACAATAAATGATGAATAAACGTGTGAATTATGAAGCGTGTCAGAAGATGGCTGAACTGCCTTGGAGAAAAATAAGGTGGGGCCGAGGGATAGGGAATGTGTGTTGGGCACACTTTAAATAGGATGGTATGGATGGTGCCACCCAGAAGCAAAGGCTCCAAGGGATGAGACCATCGGCTCTGTGGATTTCTGGGGTAAGAGGGGCCCAAGAGGGGTCCATTTGCTGTTCTCTCTATAGCGAATGCAGACACCTGGCACACAATCTGCCTGCCTGTTGGGGGAGAAGTCAGGGGCCCTGCGGACAGAGTGGAAGGAGGAAAGGAGGTGGGTAGCAGTTGAAGTCCCAGGGAGAGGAGACCAGCACCTTGTAGGCCATTGTGAGGACTTTGGCTTTGACTTCAAGGGAGATGGAAGCCACTGGAAGAGTGGCTTCATGTGACTTAGGTTTCCAGAAGGTCACTTTGGCTGCTTTTTGAGACTTGAGTGTAGGAAGATGAGGCAGAAGCAGTCAGGAGGCTGTTCCCAAAATCCAGGCAAGATGATGGCAGCTTGGACCAGGGTGATGGGATGTGAGAAGGGGCGGGATGGTGGATATGTTTTGAAGGTAAAACCAACAGGATTGGCTGACAGATTGGATGTGAGGTGTCAGAGTTAGAGAGGAGTCAAGGTGGACCCTAAGGTGTTTGGCTTGGTGACTGGAAGGATGGAGTTGCTGTTTATTGGGATGGGAAAGGCATTGGGAGGTGCTTGAGAGGATGGAAGTGCTCAGCCCAAGCTGTGGGGCCCCTCCTCCCTCCTCCTCCTCCCTCCTCCTCTTCTCTCCTCCTCTCTTCTCCTCATCCTCCCTCTTCCTCCTCCTCCTGCCTCCTCCTCCTCCTTCCTCCTCCTCCCTCCCTCCTCCTCCTCCCTCCCTCCTCCTCCTCCCTCCCTCCTCCTCCTCCCTCCCTCCTCCTCCTTCTCTGCTTAGGGCCATGGGTGGCTGTTAGACTGGCCCTGCTCAGGCAGGATTGGGAGGGAAGGGAGTGTGGCCCTCATGGATAGTTAGGAGAGCTCTGGTAGACTGCTTGTAGCTAAGATGACTTAAGTTGGACTCTAACTTGTAGTTCTTGAGGGAAGATGTTTTTCTGAACCATTTTATTCAGCTTCCTTCTCTATTGTTCTTTAGCTACCAAAGACAACTTGATCTTTTTTTTTTTTTTTTTTTGTGGTGAGGAAGATTGGCCCTGAGCTAACCTCTGTCAATCTTCCTCTTTTTGCTGTGGGAGATTAGCCGTGAGCTAACGTCTATGCCCATCTTCCTCTATTTTGTATATGGCATGCCACCACAGCATGGCTTGAAGAGTGATGCATAGGTTCGGCCCAGGATCCGAACCTGTGAACTCTGGACCGCCAAAGTGGAGCACGCGAACTTAACCACTATGCCACCAGGCTGGCCCCACAACTTGATCTTTTGACTTGGGAATATGTGCTTTGTTTCTTGCATTTCTTTCCCTCAGCTTGTTTTCTCAGAGAAACCATGGTTTCTCAGGGAAACCATCAGGGGCTGCTGGTGAACCATGGGATTTGGAAATGGATATATAAGCTGCATCTTTTCCTGGACTTCACCCTCTTCGGTGCCTGAGGCTTGTCAGGAATCCACTGCCATTGTGTCTTATACCTTCAAAGAGTCCTTTCCTGACTATGTCTCTGTGGCTCTGCTGTGCTCAGGTCTGCCGGTCAGCCCGGGGTTTGGAGTTTCTGATGGAAATCGTCGTCCTCCTTTCCACAAGTCCTCCTCCTCCCTTTCCCCATTCCTGGAAAGAGCTTGGCTGGCAGAAAGAGTGTTTTTCCTTGAAAGGAGAGTGGAGAGCCCTCTAATGGAAAAGTAAAATAATTCTTGGAATCCTCATAACACCCAAACCAGCCAAAGCTGGGACCGAGTAAATTATTTGGAATAATTTGCAAGGGCCTGAATCAAACAAATTGCTTTCTTGCCCTGACCTCATCTTGAGTCTTTAGACCAGAAGCCAGTGATTTGAGAAGTCTGATGAGAAAAAGGAGTCCGAGTTTCTGTCTCAGCCACTTTTGTTTTAAGGGGGTCTTGTAGGCTTTCGGCTCACAGGTGAACATCTTTTGCCAGCGACAGTTTCCTTATCACAGAAGGAGCTCCTTTGCTCAATAAAGACTTTAAGTAGCAGCGTTTAGAGCACGACTTTAACATCCCTCAAGTTAGGCCTCTGGTTTTTTTCTCTCTCTATATATGGTGCTGGCTTTGCCACATGTAGAACAAATTATTCTGGAATCGTAGGTGATCCCAGGGAGAGCCCATAGAAGAGTCTAGGCCACCAGCTCAAAGGTCCAGCCCTGTTGTGGAAGAGAGCCTCAGGGAAGTCCAAAGGCTGCCAACGTTTCCCATGTCCCAGCTGTGTAAGCAGCCTCTTCCTGAACCAGGCTGAGAAGCGTTCCTGATGTCTTCATTCTCACAGCTGTGCCCCTCCTTGACCAGTTTGCTGAAGTGCTTGAGACCAGCATCTGTCCTTCGCCCATCATATCCTTTCCATCCTGGAGGAAAACAAAGTCTTCTTCATAAAGGGAAAAGTCCAACGCAGTTGCAGATTGGCTATTCCAGAACCTTACAGCCTCATTCCTTTAAAACTGTGTCTCGGGGATGTTTGTCTCACAGCTACTGGCAACCTGCTTGTTTTTGTAAATGTTAGGCTCAGTGACTGCTCTGCTGGCGGCCCCTTCCACCACTGCAGTGAGCGCGGCCTGGGGCGTAATTCCGTGTCCCCCAAGAAGCTTTTCTCTGGCTTCCCTTTCACATCAAGCCTTTTCCACCACACTCTGAAACAAGTGTGGCCGGTTAGAATTTCCTTCTATTTATTCCTATCATTTTTCGTAGTTGTTGTTTGGGGGAGCAGTAGACAACTCTGGGGCGGTCAGCATTTTAGGTTGGCTCTTTGAGTTGAATAACTACTTAGCTGTTGCTCAACTACTTTTGTTTGTGAAATAAAGGGCAGTAAGCACCATGACAGGAGAGAATTTCAGGTTTATTGTGATTTCTTTTTTGTGTTTGCATCTGTCCTGCTCTGTTAGGGCATTACCCGTCACCCCATAGGAACCAGCAGCGAGGACCATATGATTTTAAAGCCTTAGAAATCTACGTGTGTAATATGTCTTTTGTGAAATTCCTTTTGTTCTTTTGCTTTAGAAACTGTAATAATAATCCGTGGTAATTATCCCATGGTATGCTGTCCTGTGTTACCGGAGCGCTGGATTAGTGTGAAAACGTGTCCTGTATACAGTTTCAACAGCCTGATTTTGCTTCTTCCTCCCCGCTCTGCCCCCCTTTTCTGTCTTGTGCTATTTGGAAGACAATTTCCACATTTCTGCCATATGTCTTAGAAAAGCTCGGGACTTAGAGGCAGTAGCAGACGTGGGACAGTGAGCTCAGTTCAGGTGGGGAGGCGGCCCCGTGCACCAGAGACTGTTATGCAGACGGCGAGCTGTTGAAACAGCTGCATTTGGAAACGGTGCTTCCCCTTGCCTGCCCTCTTTTCTTGAGAGACTCCAAAACACCTGAAAATGCAAAAGCACTTCGCCAGGTTTTAACTTCTCTGGCTGGAACAGAAGCAGCTTCGAATCAACAAGAGCACAGCAGTCTTTGTACTTTTCACACACGTTTTTCCAGCTTTTCAAGAAAGACAAGCCCTTTCTTTTCTTTTATTCTCTTTTTTTTCCGTCTTTCCTTCTTGCCTTCCTTCCTTCCCTTTTTTACTTGTTTTTTGGTGCCTTGTTTTACATTCTGCTGAACTAGAAGTTAGCATTTAATCCTTGGCCTCCTGTCTGTTGAGATATTATGTTTTTTTTAATAGTGCTTGTTTATGACTAAGGTCAAAGGCAGTATTTCAGAACAAAAATTAGACTTAGTTCATAATTGAGTACATATGTATGTAACTGTTTATTTTTATAGTTTGCTAATTTATTTTTAAACAGCTCAGTTATGCCAACATGTTTATAGCTCCGTTCATCGCATGCTTTACCAGTCGGGGTGTTAAAAGGCACATGCTTTTCAATAGTTTGGATCCTAAGTTAAATTAGATAATGCCATCAGGTAGCGATTTAATTACATTAATTGAATGTTTAGGCGGAAAGGTAGTTTTGCAGAGGCTATAATGAAATAACATTTATAAGTACACGTGTATAAATCTCAGCATTTATAGACATTATTTGAGGTTGCTGACAGAAAAATGGAAACATATCAGGCTTTTAGAAGGAAACGTGAGGGGGCTCGCTCATCAGTGGTAAATGCTGCCTTTGCAATTTAGGAGGCTGCTGGGCATGGCCATTTTCTTTGTGAGCTGTCTTATCATTAGTGCTCTGAGCAGAGACACACAAAGGCACTGGGGTGCATTTTGATAGCCAGGTCTTTCCTGGGAGGCAGCGTGCCGGCTCACTGAGCCTGAAAAGGCCAGACGCCGTCTAGTGAGGTCTTTGTCACCTTGCAGGGCTGAAGCTTGGCACACTTGGGTTTATCTCTGTGGCACTCCAAGCCAGCCCTGTCTGGAATTTGAGGAGGGCTGTCTCAGGGTTCCAAGGGATTTTGCGGACCAGGATGGAAGCTGCTGGCTGAGCCCTGGGGCGGAAGATGTGGCAAGTCAGCCCACAGCTCTTGCCTGGGAAGGTGACTTCCTCTGATGCAGAGGGAGTGCAACCAGGGTCAGAGCCCCAGCCCCTGGTCAGCTACCTTCCCTCCATGCCCTCGGACAAAAATGGGAGCCCCAGCCTTTGGCTAACAGGACAAGCTATTTGGGGTCCAGGTGTTCCTTCCCACCTTTCTGTGATTTAGTATGGTGGGTGTCAAATGATGGCTAGCAAAAAGGAATTTGTAAGTGTGCTAACAACAGATCCTTTGCTGTGAGTAATTCATTGTCTTCTGACACCATCTGGTTTCACCCTGGCAGCAAAGCCTAGTGCGGTGTCCCGTACCCTCAACCCTGTGTGGGTTATTTACCAAATGCCACCGGGCCTCCCCCACAGCGTCTGGCGGATAAATCAGGTGGGTCTGCTATGGCTCCTGGGTGTTTGCTGGATGCAAATTTTTCTGACCACTGTTTTTTTGGGGATACTGTCCCCCTTCCTCAAGTAGTAGTGTTGTTCCTGGTGATACCCATAATTGGCCCTTCCCCTTTAGGTCAGCCATGAATGACTTCATCTAAAATTAAAGACCCAGATGGAGGATTACCCATTCTCATTACAGAGTGGCCACCTTGTGTCCCCTGCCTCTGGGAGGTGGGGGTGGGCGGGAGGGGCTATTATTTCACAACAGTCTTGCCTTGGTGGCCTGAAGGTCTCTGTCCCTTGAAAGAGAGATGAGGAAGCTGGAAGGAAGGGTGGGGAGGTGTGCCTTAAGGGGAAGGAGGCCTACTGGTTGGGACAAGAAGGTAAAGGAGAGTTGGTTTGGCCTCAAGGGAAGGACGGGAAACCTCTCATTCCCGGCGTGGAGGCACTGTTTGTCCAGCCGAGAGCAGCCCCACTTGGTTGACTACCTGATGAGTGATTTTCCCCAAGATGACAGCTGCTCCAATACATTTCACCTACAAGTCCTGACAAAGTGGTGTGTTCTTTTCGGGCTGTTATTACTGCAGCAGGCATTTGGAAGAATGTGGAAGAATGGGGCTCCAAACGACAACCTTGAAACAATTTCTGAGTATTGGTTCCTTCCCTTCTTGCCAACCCTCAACTTTTTTTTGGTTTATGAAAAATTAGGCCCATCCCTTTCAAACATGCATTGTGCTATTAATAATGAGGATAGAAATAAAATCATGGTACTTTTTTTTTTGTGCGTGTGAGGAAGATTAGCCCTGAGCTAACATCTGTGCCTGTCTTCCTCTACTTTATCTGGGACACCGCCACAGCACGGCTTGGCAAGCGGTGGGTCGGTCTGCGCCCAGGATCCAAACCTGCGAACCCTGGGCCGCAGAAGTGGAGTGCGCGAACTTAACCGCTATGCCACCAGGCTGGCCCTCATGGTACGTTTTTATGGTTCCTGAATAAGCCTTTTGATGAGTGTTGTCAGATTTGAGCCTTACCTCATGAGCCCAGAGAGATTAAGGGGCACGTCTGGTCTCACACAGCTGCAGGATAGACTTAGAATTCTGGCCCAGGACTCCTCACTCTTGGTCCTCCACCTGTTCCTCAGCTCGCCCACAGACATTCGGGGCTTGTGGAAGGCTGGGTTTTGGTGGAAGATCTGTTTGAACAGTCTGGGGCAGGGAAGTCGATGGGAGGGCTCACTGGTAGGGGAGGCAGGTGATAGAAATTAGTTTGATCTTTGAGGGTTTGCAGGGACAGAAATGTGCCTGACATTCACCCTTTCTATATAATTTCAAGAATTTATTGTCATAGTCCCTAAGCACCAGGGGATATGTTAACTTGGAGAAGCTTCTCAGTAACTAGCTCAGGTACATTGCCTGGTGAGCAGCAGTAGCTGTTTCTTGGGCTTATTCCTGCAATGCTGAGAGAATGCTCTGAAGAGGAGGGTCTGGAGAGACAGACACGGAGTTAGTTGTTTTAGTACACTTGGCCTTCCATTTGCATTGCTTTAGACTTGGCTTTTTCTGGGTTCCAGGACGCTGAGCTTCCATTTCAAGGAGAACATCAGTGTAAATATAAAAACCACAGGTAGTCGGAGGTTGACTTGTTTGTTTTATTATACCTTCCTCTTTGGGAGAGTGGCTGGCAGGGTGGAAGGCTCAAGCGTGTGTAATATTCTGGTATTCAGGTTGGTGACCTCCTCTGCCTTTGCAGTGGGTGGCTGGGCTGGGCAAAGCCCCGAGGCAACTTAGAAAGGGAAGGGTGGACTCAGAGAGACCTCTGGAAGATCGTGCAGCTTCATCATCGCTCCTGCACATGTGCCAGCAGGCAGCTGTGCGTGGATGGCTGGGGAAACTGCTGTGCAGTGTGAGCACCCAGCCCTGGTCTCTCGTGCGAAGGCTTGGTGGGCATCTCTGTTTTGTGTGGAGATGTCCTGCCAGGAAGTGTGAGTTGGAAAGGAGACCAGGGCCCTATGGCCCAGGGCTGGTGTAGGCTGAATGATCCCTTTCTCAGAATGTGTCACCCAAAGCCATGATTGCTTCCAACAGGCAGTGGGACAGGCTGAGTTTTGGTCTGGTTGGGCCTTGAAACTCAGTGTCTTTCATTCCCTGCCTCCCTTCCTTTCTTCTTTCCTTTTTTTAATGAATCAATAAGCAGTTGGTAATCAATTTTCAGAAAGTTTAGATGAATGCAAATTATTGTTTAATTAAAAAAACTTTAGGGCCGGTCGGGAGGTGCAAGTGGTTGGATGCGCTTGCTCCGCTATGGTGGCCTGGGGTTCGCTGGTTCGGACTGGGCGTGCACTGACGCACCACTTGTCAAGCCATGCTGTGGCGGCGTCCCATATAAAGTGGAGGAAGATGGGCATGGATGTTAGCCCAGGGCCAGTCTTCCTCAGCAAAAAATTGGCAGATGTTATTGTCAGGGCTGATCTTCCTCACAAAAAGAAAAAAACACTTTACAAAAAGAATTAAACTTTGACAAAAGATCCAGAATACTGTCCCTCTCAGTGGCTGTTGGGTTTGCATGTTGTCTCCCAGATCTTCTAAACAGGTTAAATTTGCCCTCACAAAATGTCACATTTTCCTGGGAGAGCCATCTGGATGTTTGATGAAGGCTTTTCAGTCCTGGATAGGAACTGCTGGGCGTGGAAACCACCAACTGTAAACTCTGGAACAGCCACTGGTACGGGGGCTTGGACAGCACTCAGACCTGAGCACCACAGATTCTTTCCCACCTTGGGCAGTGCATGGGAAGGCTAACTGGTAGGCGGGAGCCCCATGCCCCGTCCTGGGAATAGATGGAAGAGAGGGTACAGAGGAATTTGTTATGGTGCTCAAAAGAGGCAAGAGCCAGCTATTTCGCAGGGAGACGTCTGAGTCCTGGAAGGCCCTCCCAGGCTGGGGTGGGTGGCATGGGTGAGGGTTTTAATAAGTCAGAATCCCTGGAGAAGTGACCTTCCTATGCAACTGCCCCCCGTTTCTCTCTTGGGTCTCCTGCTTGGACCTCACTCTGTCCTTCTACCTGGTTGGAGTTGGCTAAGGCTTAGAATGGGGCCGACATGATCTGAGGTGATGTGGCCACTCCCTCCTGGGACTGGGGGTGACCTGGTTTGGAGGAGGTAGCCTCCTCCCTTGCTCCCACTCCCAAGGCAATTGCAATGAGTGGCTCTGGGTCTCCTCCCTTCCCCACAGATACCTTCTTGACTGGCTTTGATCCTTATTTTAAACACATTCTATGCATATTAAGATGACAGACACATTGGTTTTGCTCCAAGCAAGTAGCTGTCCACCCAGGGTCCTAAAAACAGGTAGGTGTTTGGAAGAGAGTAAGCGTTAAGTCTCGCTGTTTCTTCTGGGAGCCCTGGATGGACCAGTGCTCGCGCTGTCTCTCTCGCTCGCTCGCGCTGTCTGTCTGTCTGTGTCTCTCTCTCTCTCTCTCTCTCTGTCTCCCTCACCCCTTCCCTGTCTCATTTTACCCATGAGAAATTTGACTCTCTTAGAGATTAAGTGCCTCCTCCTTGTCCCATAGCTTCTTAGTGACAGGACTAGAATTTATGTAATTTGGTTACCAGTGGAGGGCTTTCCTGCTCTACTCTGTTACCACAATCAGAGCTGAATTTGGTGTTTTTTTTTTTTTTGATTGGTATTTTCTTAAATGCATATTTTAATATAAGAAAGCATGGGATTGGGTGTGAATCATACTTTTTGATGTAGGAGGAAGATAAGGGGAGGAAGCCAACTGGGATCAATTCTGGAGCAATACCCAAGATCTGGGAGTTGTGTGTACAAAGCGTGTGATGGCAGAGTGCAGATATGTGCTAGCAAGAACCACTGTGCTACTCTTCTGAATTCCACAAGAAGTTGTTCTGTCTGTATAATTTTATTAGGCTGAGACTTTTTCCAATGGTTTATTTTTCCGTTTGCTCACAGCCCGTAGAAGAGAGCCAGGGAGGGAAGCCAACACGTTTGTGCTATTTACCTACTCTCTGACTTTGGAACTCAGCAAGTTGGCTGCGTGTCGCTTTGTTTCGCTGACTTTTACAAATCAGGACATAAACTGTGAGCACATCAGCTCACTTCGAGGGACCTGATGTCTGATTGTTGCTCTGATAAGTGTCTGTACAAATATTTATATGATTCTAATAGGCTTGAGTTGTGTTGTTACAAGATGCAGAGCTGTCAGGTTTCCAGGACTTCTGGTGTTAAAGCTTCTCCATGGAGTAAGGATTAGTTTCGATCTGGCCTTTCCTCCCTGAAACCTTGTGAGCCTGAGATTTCACCTAATGCAACACAAGCTGTGTAGAAAGAAACCTAGTATTACCTTGGTCCATTGTTCACAAGTAAAATAACCAGAAGAGGCCATTCTGGAACGTAGAGAGGCTGGTCTAACTTCTCTGAGTGTGTCTTCCTGTTCCCCCTTCTTAAATTTTCATGTGAGATGAGCACATTGCTGTAATTAAGGAAGCAATGTAGTGCTTTTGAAAGGCCTTTATCTCTTGCCACTCAGGTGAGAGCCTGAAAGAGAGCTTATAAACCATTTGGAAGTGAGTAATCAAATTACAAAAAGGTCCTTCATTTCCCTGAAGGATCGTAGCTTTCTGGGACACTTCCATGTCTATCTACAGATCAGTGAGGAAGACAGCCACTAAGCTGGGAGCTCCTTGAGGGCAAGGAATGAGGCTCATCTCATTTTGTTTTCCCGCCATTAACAACACATATTTGGAACAAATGAAAGAAAGTGGCTGCCATCGAATATCAAGTGGAATGAAGGTAGCATTTCTGGAACGATGGTGTAAATAAATGCAAAATTGGATATTTACTGACACCTTTCTAGAAACAGGTCTTGTTTTGGAAGGTGCCTCAACGGCGACTCTTTTAGGAGGGGCTCACGTGGTAGTGGGAGTCCTCCGTTGTTGATTTAGTCAACTGTGGTGGAGCCCAGCAATTTTTCCCATATTACAGATGAGGAAATGAAGCCCCAGAAGTGCTTGCGAGCCCACCCGGCAAGGTTACTGAGTTCCAGCAGCTCCTGAGCTACTGCTCTGGGCTGAGTGCATCACAGACACTGTTTGAATCAGTTTCCACGGCAACCCCAGGAGGCTGGCCATGCAATATTGTCATGCACATTTTACTGATGAAAAAATCAAGGGTCAGAGAGCTTAAAGAGCTGCTCTGGGTTGCACAGCCAGGACGTGGTGGTGGATGAAGATTCCCGAATCTAACTCAGGAGCCTGAATGCTCACCCTACTGACCCCCACAGCTTGAACCCATGTACCCTGCTCTGAACTCTGGGTTTGATGTTCCAGGCCCATCAACTTATACCTTGACTGCTGCTGGCAGATGCTGTCTCTAGAGCTAGCTCACAGCCAGCCTGGCTTTGGACTTGCTCTTGAGGGGTTGGGAGGAGTAGGGTGCCTTAGTACCCCTAGTCCTTTCCACTCTTCCCTGTCTTTTCACAGGGCCTCACCTTCCTTCCCTACCACAAAGGACTGTCTACCTGGCTCTTGGGTGGGCCGCCTGCTCCCATGTGCATTCCTGCCAGGGATTATTTCTCTGGCCAGGCCACGGCCGCTCCCCACCCCGCTGTGAAGGCATGTCTGTCAGCCTGCATGGGTGCGGTTCACTGGGCGGAGGAGTCCCAGGTGGCCTGGCCTGAGGGAACTGGTCCCAGGGAACCTCACCGTCCCCCGTTCTTTTCCCCGTCCCGGCTGGACTTGGGAAGTTTGACTCTCAGGACCACTTCTGTAACACACAGCTCCTCTGCTGCCTCAGCTGCTACCCCAGACCTTTCTGGGCCTCTGGGTTTTCCATCCCAGGCAGAGCCACAAGACTGTGGGAGTCCCAACCCTCAGTGCCCTGGGCATAGCCCTGACATGCAATTGCTCTGGCAAGCAGCCTCAGGCAAGTTTGGGCAGAGGACCGAAAAGAGAAGGAGCAAGGAGAACTGCAGCAGATCAGACGAGAGACAAAAGCCAGCTCAACAGCCTGGCAGTGGGGTGGGTGCCTGGCTGGAGGGGCTGGCCTGGGCTGGCCTATCCTGGGAGGAGTCAGGTTGGCGCCTGCTCTCTCAGAGTCTTAGTCCTGCTGGAGGCCGGCCAGCTGCTGGAGCTGTGTGTGGGGCCATGAACACAGGATCTTGAAGTCTTGAAGGTTGCGGGTTGGGAGGAGGAGGGGAGAGAGAACTGAGATGGCAGCGCACCAAACAGCTTCAGCATCTGCCCCCCCCAACCCCCTACATATATCATGGCCCAGCTGTTGCCCCCAGAGCTGTTTCACAGCAGCCACTCCTCTCACAGCTGAGCGGTTTTCTTCACTACAGTCCACGCTTTGGTCCTGGGGGTCTCCTGGTCCCTGTGACTCACTGACACCTGTACCTGGGGCTGGGGGTGGTGCAGGGCAGGTGGCAGCCATTGTCTTGAGAAGGCAGGACTTTCAGGGAGCTTGGGCTCAAAAGCCAGCTACATCTGAGTTCCTTCACCAGCTGGCTGGGTGGCCTGAAACAAGCTGATCAACCCCATTGAGCCTCAGGCCCTTTATCTGTAAAATGGGGTTAATTACCTTTCCTGTCCACTGGGAAGAAACGTTCTGCTTACCTCTCACTCAGAGGTGTTACAGAGTGTGCGTCTTCTCCCAGGAGTATTGTTCTGGAAGGCATAAGGCATGGTGGTCTTTTGACTTCAGCTCAAGCACTGTGAGCTGGAAGTGTGTGGCAGGGGACGAGGTGTGCCTGGGCCCCTGATGGCCCGCTGAAGGGTGCTGTCTGCTGACCTTGCACTGCATGCGTGGCTGGCCTGAGCTCCCCTGGCTTCCCCGGGTCTGTGGCCAGACATTGTTCTTCAGCTCATTGGCTTGGGCCCAAAGATGGGAGAAGATGATGGCAGCCCTAGGAAACTATGCCTGGGGACGTGCCGTAGGGTCATCTCCCAGAAAAGGCAGAGACAATGGTTTGTTGCGGTAGTGTTCTTCCCTTTTGATGCCCATGTGCAGAGAGTCAGAGGAAGGGAAAATGGGGAAGAGACGCTGCCCGTGCCTCACACCCCTCACCCAAGTTGCTTCCTGTTCTATTAGAGAAATGTAATTTCTGCATGAGTTGGACAATCATCTGAGTTTGATCAAGGTTGATGGGTGATTCAAATATAGGTACAAGGTACACATGTATTAGTACATAAATCCAAGAGGCTTCCCTTAGCAACAAAGTCTCTAGGCTCCTCAGAGAATCAGCAGCCTGGCAAACAATGGGGTGGGTCCGGGACGCCCTTGGACCTGCAGATGACCTCAGTGGCCCCACTGGCTTCTGGCCTCCTCCTCCCTCATCAGCCTGCTTCTCTCTTTCCTGATTATACTTGTTGCTGAGTAGGTGAGTAGATCAGATCACCCCTGCTCGCTTCTCTTCAGGATACTAAACCTATTTCTATTTAAATTTGAAAAACAAACACAGGTGCCAGAGGTGGCTGTGTTGTGAATGTCCCAGGCCACTTCTAGGAAGGGAAGTGGGTATGGGGCAGCCCAGTGCTTCATGGTGCCTTCCTGGTACTGGGATGATGCAATGCTTGGAGGCTATCGCCCGCCCTCCCTCCCCCCACCAGGGCACACCCTGCAACCTTGTACAGACCCCTGTGTCCAGCCCAGCCTGGGTGTGCATCTTATGTGCTTGGTTGGCGCTGATAGGGGTCATCGGTGGGGAGGAGTTCTCCTCGGAGCACACTGCCGCACATCCCGTGAGCTGCCCCGAGGCTGTGCCCAGCCTGCAGTGTCCAGGGCCTCTTCTGCCAGGGCCCTGCTGGTTATCACTGTGGGCATTATCTCCACTCACCACCTCTGCACCCAGGGCTGTGGTGTCCCCTTGAAGAGCCACACACCCATCTACCCAGAGGCCCTTCTTGCTTGGAGTCTGCCTCAGTCCCCCCCACCCTCCTCCAGGGACTTTGACTCACCTCAGCTTTCTCAGAGCAATGTCCTTACCCAAAGGACCAGACCTGGCTCTCTAGGGGCTGCCCTGTGGGTCCCCCAGTCCCTCACCTCCTTGGGCCTGCCGGGTTTTGTGCCCAGCAATCTCTGCAACACCCAGCCCTTTGTGGGTTCTCATGGTGGCCTCTGCTGATGGTGTGGTTTCATTTAGGACTATGCACAGGGCCCTTTTGAGCATTTCTCTACTAGATTGCTGTCATGTCATTGGCAAAGGGAGAAATGGGACAAAAGAGGCCATGGACTCCTCTAGGGTAGATGTGTGCTGAAGACAAGGTGGTAGCACAGAGAAAGGGGGAGTAGAGGCCTGGTCTGGAAGGCCTTTGAAGGAAGTTGTTAAATTGCTCTGTAAGCTGCAAAGTGCCATTCAGTGGAAGCTATTATTATTATTATCATCATAATGGTCATTGTCATCACCATTATAGGATATGGCAATGAGGTGGGTGGTAACTGGTGAGCACTGATGGAGTTTCCAGCTGATTCCTGATTTTAGAGGCCATGAATTTGTCTACCTGGAACATTACAATTCAATTCAAGAGCTGGGGTTTGAGTCTAGACTTCAAAGCTCTCTGATACTTCCCTGGCTTACTAAATTGAGGGCTAGTTTCTAGGGTTTGGCCTGAAGACAACTTATATATCCTTGAATACTAGTTATCCATATTGTGAAAAACCTGAATTTATCAACAGAGCTGTAAAAAGGTGACGCTTCATTTCACAAAAGATTTTTTTTTCACTTTACAAAAGGACCCACGGTGGCATTCCTTTTCTATGGAATGTTTCCCTAGCCCCGTAAGTGTTTACAGGTCATTAACAACTTCATGGAAGGATTTTGGTAGAGAAAAGGAAGGCTGCAAGGAAATCACCTCACAGCTCTAGCTCAGAAGATGCTAGTTAAAGAGAATTAGAATCTGTTGGCCAACAGGGGTCTGCCAAGTGTTCCATGCACTCAGTGCTGGGAGAGAAGTAGGGAGCGAGCTTCCTTCCCTCTGAGAAGTTAGAGTCCCTTTGAAATCAATATTTCTCTTGAAGGAATTGTGAAGACACTATTGTGAAGATAGAACTTAAGGGCTAAGTTGTATTCACTCATTTCTTATGATTGTTGATGGGAAAATGGGACCTGCTTTACAAAAATTCAGTTCACATACTGCTTTTCAGGAATACTGCTACTGCGTACAGCGAGGGAGAGTCGAGGAAGGAGTTGGCCTAAGACTCCTCTTGGGAGCATGGAGAGAGCTCACAATGGAATGCGGAGGGTTGGCTGTCCTGGAATTTAATTCTCTGTGATCAGGTTTTGTACTCCCGAAATGGCCCAGGCCCCTGATGGCTGCTAGGAGAGAGAAGTTGTTAAGTAGAGAGGGTTGTACAAGGTGGGAGAGATGTACTCATCAGATTCTTCCAGAAGAGGTAACTGGCTCAAATACACATCTTGAACCAGTGGCCAAGGTCTCTCTTCCTGCTCTCCTTCCGGCTGCTGCTCTGAGTTCACTTTTGCCATGTGCAGAGTTGACCAGAGGACAATGGCAGACCTATCGTCAGATGGTCAGCACCAGCCCTGTCTCTGCCTGGGAAGTGGTTTCAGAAAGCTCCTGGTTCTCGCCCGGACACCTGCCTCCGAAGGCTAGCCGCTGCCCTTTAGTAACACCTTTGGGATGCTCAGCCCTTGCCCTTTCCCGCTGCCTGTGGCTGCCTGCACCACCTCCCTGGGCAAGGCATTCTGGAAATGTATTTATTGGACTTGGCTTATGTGGGTCATAATTTGTTTTTCCGGCTTCCAGGGACCCTCCCTGGTCCTAGCATTCTGGGATTCCATGAGCAAGTCTGTGTTTCCCTGATCCATCTCCTCTGGGCATGCAGAGCAGTCAGTCATCTCCCCTCCCTTTCTCCTAAACACCTTCCTTATCAATTGAGTTTTCACAGATGAGGGTGGCCCTGGCCCCTTTCTTTTTAGTTTATTCCCCCCTTTTCTGATCCATCTCCTCTGGGCATGCAGAGCAGTCAGTCATCTCCCCTCCTGTTCTCCTAAACACCTTCCTTATCAATTGAGTTTTCACAGATGAGGGTGGCCCTGGCTCCCTTCTTTTTAGTTTGTTCCCCCCTTTTCTGGCAATCTTTCTCAGATCTGTAGTATGTTTCTTGGGTGTTTTAAAAAATATTCTAAGAAGAATGAAAACATCCTTGTAATTTAGAGACTTTCAGAGAAACGGCAGCATCGTTTAGAGCCTGGAGTTACAGTTTGCCGTAAACATGCCATCTTTGCCCTAGGCTCCCCCGGTGGCAGGGCATTTGGGTTGGGGGAGGAGTATTGAACTGCCCGTCTCTGAGTTGGAGGGGAATTGGGGTTTGCCAAACACCTTTTATGTATATGTATAGATTGAGGGTCCCTTTTGAACATTTTGACTTGCAGGGAAACCACGGGACCACTACAGACACATAATATCTGCACCCCAACCAGGAAAACAACCTGACTGCCCCCAGTGGCTGAACTGGACTCACCTCTGGGGGTTCCGCCCTGGACTCCATGTGCGATCCCAGTGAGAAGAAAGGAAGCTAGGCAGGAGTTGAACGTTATCTAGAGTGATATGACTGAGGAGAGATACAGGCTGGGTCAATGCCCCAGGTGTGCACAAGTAAGAGCAGGTGGCTGATTCCAGTGCAAAGTCCCAACATTGGCCAGAAAAGAGATATTACATCCGCTCTTAGATGTAATGCACCAGGGTCAACACAACTTTACAGGTTGGTCTGGTGCAAGCTAACAGTTGCTTTTATCAAAGTCTCCATGGAAGGGTTTGGCCTCTGATTGGGGTGGGGTGGAGGAGGAGTGGTAGGTCTCTGGGTCTGTGGCTGTTTGCTCAGGTGGCCTCTTTCAGAAGGCTTTCTTGTCCGTGGAGAGTTAGATTTTATTTCTCAATGGGAATAAAATTATTTGTATGCTGTACCAGGTGGACTAGATCATCCCTCCCAAAATTGTGAAGGAGGTGAAGGCTCCCCTGTCTTCACTCTCCCCACCTCATCACTATCCATCCATTTCTCATCTGTCCATCTGTGTATCCATCTGTCGTATATAGGCACCTATCAGGTACCAGTTACTGTGCTGGGATCTGCATTTCCAGTTGACTCCTCCACTTAACCTCACATTCTTTTCCTCTGTTCTCTCCCTCATCCTTTTCTATTGATCAGAGCTTCATCTCTGGAAAGGGGCTGATGACCTCATTTCTGCTAACTAATAAATACCAGTGGGTATGTGTTTTATTTCACATATAGAGCACTTATTCTGTTCTAAGTACTTTACAAATGTTATCTCATTTTATTTTCTTAATTACCCTATGAAGCAGATAACTATTTGTATTCCTATTTTACAGGTGAGTCAATTTTTTTATTCCAGCTGAAGAAATAAAGTTTGGTGGTGAAACATTAGGAGTGAGCCAGGAGTTATGTGTCATCGCAGAACCAGTCTGTATCTCCCCAAGTCTGGCTTTGCCAACCGGAGATTGGGTAGTTGGAAGGAACACTTTTCCTCCCCATCGATATCTCATCTCAGCTAGCCCTGGGCCATTTCCTCGCTCTTCTCCCCATACTCCCATCTCTGCAAAAATGGCACAAGTTTTATAAGACGTTAGGATGTTAGAGATCATGTATTCACCTCGTTGTTTATAGTGGGATGACTGAGGTCTAGAGAGGTAGAAAGACCCAGCCTGGTCACCTGGCCAGGTAGTGGAGATGTACAGATAAGAAGCCAGGACTTGCAGCCATATCTTCCCACTCTGCCATACCACTGTTGGCACCATCCTCTCCACCGCCTCACGCTTCCTCAGGCTATTAGCTAAAGAGCTATTGCCCAGCAGTAAGAATCTGCGGAGGGGTCCTAAGTAGTATAGGTGTGCCTCCCTCATGGGGCTTCACTTTCTCTTTCTCAGTTTATTGCCAGTAGCAGTCTCTGTTCTGTTTTCTTCAGCTTCTTCCCCCTGAGTACTGTCTTTCTCTTTAAGATGGCTGCCCCCTCTTTTGTTCAATTCTCCTCCGCTCCCCATGTCTTCCCTTAATCCGCTGTGCCACGCCGGGAGCCACTGCAGCTCCAGTCTTGAGGCTCTAGCTCCTTCATGGATCCTTCTGCTTCCTGTTCACCTGTTGTCCCCCAGCCCTGCCCTGTCGCAGCCACTGAGGGTAGGGGAGGGAGAGGAGGGTGAATGTTCATTTCTTCCCCTGATTCTCTGCTGTCCACAGCAGTGGGCAGCAGCCGTCTCCCCCAAGTGTTGTCTGAGAGAGGCCTTGATGTTGTCTCTCTTCCCAAGGCCTTTGGCAAAGTAGAAGTTATCTTCAGGACCCTTGGCTGCTGTTCAACTATACAGCTAATGGGGGAGGTCAACCACCTCCCTCTCTGACTTAGTGGGGGCTCTTAGGGCTCTCAACACTACATTTAATAGTTACCCCTGACTCAGAAGGGGCCTCAGTCCAAATGAATGCCCATTACAAAAAAGTTTTGAAGTCTCTTCCCATTACTTCCTTAGAGCAGTGAAGAGGCTTCTGCTTGGAAGAAGATGACATTTGGTAATTGAACCAAACAAATGGCTGAGATACAGGCTTTGGAGTTGAACTCCCAGCAGAATGGGGTAGAAGTGGGGCAGGCTGGAGGATGACAAAATGGGGGCACCCTGGACTTTCACACTCAAAACTCTTTCTATGTTCTCAAAACTTGAGTTGCCCTAGATAATTACCTAAGTGAAATGGAGGCATGTATTCATATAAACACATATACACAAATACTCATTGTAGCATTGTTCAGAATAGGCAAAAAGTGGTAACAACCGAAACCTCAATGGTTAAGTAAATTGTAGTACAGCCATACAATGGGATGATCAATATAAGAATGAAATAGTAATACATTCAGCAGCATGGATAAATCTCCAAATCATTCTGCTCTGTGAAAGAAATTAAGCACAAAAGGTGACATACTGTATGATTCCATTTATATGAAATTCTAGAAAAATCATGACTATAGTGATGGGAAGTAGATCAATGATTAAAAGGAGTCAGAAGGAGGATAGGAGAGGGGATTGACGGCAAAGGGGCGTGACGAAACTTATTAGAATGATCGAAATTTCTATATCTTGATTTTGGTGGAGGTTATACAACTGTATACAATTAGCAAAATTCATCAAAGTGTATACTTAAAATGAGTGACTTTTATTGTATGTAAATTATGCCTCAATAAAGCTAAAAAATAAAAACCAACCACTTGAGTTGGACCATCATGGAAGGCTCTCTGTCTGTGTCTAGCCTTTAACTGTTTGCGTCTTCTCCAGACTCCAGCTGTCTCTAAGGGAGCACCAAAGTACATTTCAGGGAAGTCAGAACACTCTTTGGATTCTGAGGTGATTTCATAGAAGTTGGTAATGACTGAGAGAGAGGCAGAAGCAGACTGAGAGAGAGGCAGAAGCAGACTGAGATGGCTTTATCCACCATGAGCAGAGCATGTGTACCTGTGTGAGACATGCGTGAGCACTTGTGAGTGTGTGAGGGAAAGAGAAAGTGAGGGAAGGGGATTTATTTCGTAGAATTCCAGTGGGCTTTAAAAACTAAAAGGGGGAGAGGGTGCTCGAGTCAGCCTTATTCAGTGATGTATCTTCTCCTCGGGTGGAGATCCCAACCGTGTAACTGGTGAATTCCTGTAAAGCGAGAGTTTTTGTTTTGTTTTTAACATCCATCTTCCTCTCCAAATTGTCCCTCATGGAGAGTTTCCAAGGTAGTCAGCATAAATGTGGTATCTGAACTTTCCTCATTTATTTGGCAGACTTGTGTAGGGTGCCTTTTCTGAACCTGGCTCTGTGCTAAGGCTGCATAGATTAGGGTCCTCACCATGGAAAACCTCTATGCTTGCGTAGTGCTGGGTCCTACCTGGCCACAAGGCCAGACTCCAGGTCTTGGCTGTGAAGAGGGAGTGAGGATGCCCAGGTGGAGTGATGATGTGAGCAGTCAGGCCAGCCTGGAGAATTGTGGGCAACATTTCAAATAATAGTTACATTAGCTGCAGCCTTAGTCTTTGCTAGGCCTTCCCTTCACCATACCCAATAGCTAAAGGGGGCCAGGAACGTCCATGTTTGCTGCTCTCCAGTATCAAAATGCAGTCCTTTTTAGTGGTGCTGGATTTAAGAGAATATTAAAAAAATGTTTTTAGAACTTAGCTTTTTGCATTCAGGATGTGTTTGGGTGAGCCTAACTTCTTTGCAGATGACCGTGGTTGAAATGCAGCTAGAGAGTTGCACAACCTTAAAGTTGGGTTTCACATAGAGAAGATGTTATTTTTTGGTAACTCTGGCAGCCAGACTCGATTGACCTGGCACATGGTCTGGTTGGCACGTATACTTCACTTCTGCTCTTCTCCAGGGTGTGGGGTGGCTGTTTAAAGAGGGCGGATGTTAATGCTAATCTTTGTGTAGCATAACACGTTACTGCCACTTGCCTTTTTTATCTGGAAGTTCAAGCAGATATCAGAAGGGAACTGTTTGTGGGTACAGAGATGGTTTAAGTTACCATTATGAGCAGAAATGACATTTGGAAAAATAACTTCCCTTTTAGGAAGGTAAATCAGTCATTTAACCACTATTTGTTGAATTCCTAGGATATCTGTAGATCATATAGCACATGAGATGCTGAGTACTTTGAAATAAAATAAAAATACGTAGAAGACAGAGTCCCTGCACTTAAGGAGCACGTTGGGAAGACATGGAATTAAGCAGCAGCGTAAAGATTTAACCAGTGAAGTAAGGACTGGGTACGAGTCCAGAGTGGTGCAGAGAATGAGTACTCTACGAGGTTGGAGGAGGGAGAGATTGGTTCTTCATGCCAAGGTGACTAGTAGACCTTTAACTGGGCCTTCAAGTATTAACAGGATCCCATGAAGTCAGAGAGGAAGAAGAAAAGCCAGAACGCAAATGAGAATGGAAGGGATTTTCACTTGAGCAGAGTATTTTCATTGGTGCATAGAGGGAGCTAAACCTGGAACAGAAATTTGGGGCTAGGTTATGGAGCTCTGGAATGGTGGCTTAAGGAGTTGGACTGTATCCTGTAGATCATTGGAGGCTATCGAAATGATCTGAGCAGGGGACAAAAGCAGCAGTCTAGGAGACGTAAATTGAGGACTCTGTCCAGGGGTGGGGTGGGGCGGGTTGTTGGAATTCTTTCTGTATTGTCCTTCATATTGCATTCTCTACTGTTGACATATACGTTCTAGAGGATGGAGTTGGTTGACTGTAGGGTTTCCTTTCACAACCAAACATTGTAGGAGACTAGCCAATGGGTCTGTTATTAATGTAGAGGAACTTTTAAGTCTTGGAAAGCTTTCATTTCACCCACATTACTGATGAGGAGTGGACAGGAATGAAGTTTGGAAGCAAGAGCCCATCAGGCTCCACATTGTTCCCTTGCTCCTCTCCTCCAGAGCATCTGTCTTGGGGAATTGTTCAGGGCCTGGACAGTTTTTCATGATGGCATTTATCCTTCAGATGGCATGTGATGAAACAAGGCAGGCACTAAAACCTATATCCTTATGAGCTCTTTAATAGCACCCTCCTACTCTGGGAGTTATTAAGCTAGCCTGAATTTCATGAACTTTTTTGGATAGAATAAGAGGAGAGTTGATAAAAGGGGTAGTAGATAGGCATCTGGAAAGGAAAGAAGATCTGGGGCTCAAGAGATTAGCCAGGGAAGCACAGAGCTAGCCTCTGTGAGGATTTGACATGGTCAGAACATCTTTTCAGCCTCCTTTGTGGTACTTCCTCTTCTAGCCAGGATTTTTTTGACAAGTGTTGGTCAAACATGCTTTTGTTTGTGGTTGGTCACTTGGCACACAGCGTGGCTCCTTGTCCTGGACAATGAGGAAGCCATTTTAATGGTAGGCGAGGCAGCTGTGTGTTCACTGCAAAGGAATAACAGCTTCTAGGAGACTTGGTGGTTTTGGGGAGAAACTCACAGTGGCAGAAGTTAATTAGAAAGTAGAGTAGAACTGACTTCTGAAGGCTCATATTGTATGAATTTGGATGCGCTGTGGGCAAAATAACATAAAGAAAATGGAACGAGAAATAGCGTAAGTGACTGACAAGGACCCTGTTGGCGGGTAGACTGGTGTTGACCGGCTCCCTCAATGTGAATTTAGTTGGGTGTTTCCACTTTATTTTCCCCAAACTCTCTAAAGCAACAGTTTCGTTGAGGTCTAAGACATCTTTCAGAAACCTCTTGGCCACCTATTGTTTATAACCAGCAGCAATTTTTTCTTTCTTTCTTTGAAGATAAATCATTTTGGGTGGTAGTGAGTAAAGGCTATTTTTGAGTCTTTGGCTATTGGTTTGAAATTTTTTTTTGTTATTATTTTCACATCAACCAAAGATAGAAAGTTTCACCAAATCCCCATACAGTATAATAAGTGTTTCCTTTCATCGGGAAGCAAAGTATTCACAGCCATAACGGTTTACAATGAATTGTATAAGTGATACTGACTTCTGTGTCAGCAAAAAAATGAAACAAAAACTGATCGTAGATGACATTACCTAAATGACAGTACCTACGTGTGTCCTTTCTTTCACATTTGCTGTAATCCTGTTATGGCATTGTCCTATTATCTCAAGCACTGTCATCTTTAAATGCTGTCAAATTGTAACTGGATTGCCAAGGACAGAGGAGGGGAATCAGAGAGAACACAATGGCGTTTCCCAACACACCACAGAGGCAGGCTTCTTCCCTCTTTCTAGGCTGAATTCTTGGAGAAATTGTTCGGTTAAAATGATGACTCAGGTATCTTTTATAGGCTTTGATGAAATAGCCAGATTCACTCCTCAGGTTCCTAGAAGGAAAGAAAGAAACATTCTCTTTTAACAGCCAATGAGACAGACTCTTCCATGGTAACAATGTTTCTGCATCACGAGAATGCGTTATAAGTGTTATTATTGCCTTTTTAAAATCAGATCAAAAGTGATAGCAAAGAGAGGGCTCTATCTAAGAGGTTAACATCCAATTGTTATTTATAATGTTGCCCAGGTTTGGTTAGGGGACTCCATTTTAGAGACGGGAAAACTGAGTCATAAGACCGTTAGAGGCAGACTTTATGGGACAGCTGGAGTTGGGAACATTTGTATTTTGTGTTTGTGCCACATGTCCATGTTCCTTCTCATATATTTAGACCAAATTCTTATCCAGATTTCTCATAAAACATTCATAAATTTCCAGTCTTCACCTTTCTGCAGCTTCCTTAGATGGAATAGTTGGTGGTACATGACTACATTAAAATTAAGCCTCTTGCTTTTTGTATTCTGTTGCTCATAAATAAGGGAGTGAGAAATGGTTGTTTTGAACACTTATTAAGGCTGGCGTGGCTGCCAGAGAATAGGGTGAAACTTAAGGGGACGGGGCTAGGACTTTTTTTTCATGCCTCTTTTTTTTTTTTTTTTTTGCTTTGAATTTTATAATGGTATAATTTAGTTTTTCCTTCATCTGATTCTGTATTCATTTTTTAATATATAATGTTGATTAGTATGTTCTATTATTTATAGCCCTCCAGAAGGATCCCAAGGGAAGATAATCTCCATTTGAGAAGACGATTTCCCAATTTCCACACAGATGACGAAAAAGTCACTGCCCACTGCACCGCTACCCCTGCTGAGTCTTCCTCTCGAGCTCGTGGTGTGTGGCAGTGAGGGCCGCAGACACCCGAAAGCCTTACTGGAGGTGCAACATGGGATGTGCTGACATTAATGTGCAAGGACTGGCTAATTGACTTGCAAAATATAGGTTAGGGAGTTTTATGGGATATCAAATTATCTTACTCTTTCTCTGATTAAAGACAAAATATTATATTAAGTAGATCATTACATGGGTAAAAGGTTAGAACTTCACACACTCAGAGGTGTAGCGCTGGCTCTCCCCCTCCCGCCTCGTGGCAGAGGCCCGTGGCAAATAACGGATTGAAGGCCGGGAGACTCACTGTCCGTAGAACTGTGAAGTGTCTGAACAGCTAAGTTAGATTTATAGGAGGGGCGTTTGCCTTAGCTTTGAATTTCCCAAGTCTTTTGATTCTGATAGAATGGTAATCTTAAAATTAAATATTAATTTATTCTGATTCCATTTCTGTTAGCAGGGCAAAGGGTGAATACATGAGAGGGGAGTGAGCAGTGGAGCAGTGGCCAGGTTTGAGAACAGAATGGCCATCTCAGGCTGCCCTGGAGTGGCGCGCACAGGGCATTGGGCGGAAACGTCACTCTGGGAAGGGCTGTGGTCATTCTAAGACTGTAGGCTGCTTCTCTGTCACCTGTGGTGCCTTGGTCAACCGTCTCATGCTATAAAGTTCTTCCTGAAAGAAATTCGAGGCCAATCCTGATGTGGAGTTGGAGCTTCATGTATCTGATAATAATCTACCAGCTAATCCATCATGCTGCCCATTTCTGTGCATTATTTATTTCAAAGCCAGAGGCCCTCGTGTCCACCACAGGGCTTGTGGTTTGTAGAAAGGGACCATTTCAAGGCTTCTCCAGGTAGCCATTTTCTTTCAATATCATAGATTAGTAGGTCTTTAGAAATTATCTCTTAAATTGTGTGTGTGTGTGTGTGTGTGTGTGTAGTATAAGTATAGGTTTCTTGAATTTCTCACTTCAGAACTTAACTACACATATGTGCATACAGGGAACTCTCAGCAGTTGGCCACCCCATTCTCTCTCATTGTGTGAAAAGAAGGCACGGTTGTCAAATTGGAGGTGAGGCAAGGTAGGTAATAGAGCTGTGATTGGCGTCTCGATTTGATGTGTGGGGGAGAGAACAAATCACAAGTCATTCTCTGGAAATGAGCCATGGTCCACCCACAGAGCAATGACCCTGAAAGCCCCAGTACCAGCCTCCCCTGGATATCTTGACCTTCAGCAGTCTTTCAGTCAAATCCATTTCAAAAATGGAGAACAGCTTGCCACTGTCCTCTACTCTTGACCTGCTGACAGAACAAGGGTGTTAGAAACTTTGGGTAGATATGGAAATAGATCTTTAAATATACTAAACAGATATTGTATGTGTGTGTGTGTGTGTGTATGTGTGTATGTGGTGAGAGAGGAGAGAAATAGAGCAGAAAGTTGGAGAAAGAAAGGAAGGAAGAGAAACACTAAAATGTGCAGTCTCATTCCCCAGCCCTCCTGTTGAAATGGCGATCAGATGTAGCCAAATATATTTCCAAGAGAAGACAAAGCCATCTATTGGGTGAAGGGGTTTGTCTGGAGGACCTAGAATTGCTGTGTGACCTTAGGAAAACACTTACCTTCTCTGGGTTGAGCTCAGCCCATTGTCCACAAGGGGCAGTGCTGGTATTTATAGACCATGTTTGACAGTCCCGAGTGGAAGGCAACTTCACTTCTCACCCCAGAATAGCAAGCATTGTTTCTCATATCTGGGTTGCTGGGACAGCTTCCTAGGAACCTAATATTCAGCAGCTTTGTGACGTTGGTGGAGGGTTTTTCTCTTTAAATGAGTCACTTGGTTTTTGCCACTTTCCACATTATTTTCCAGGTCTAGGTTTTTTCTTATTTTTTTCCTTACAGGCAGTATCTAAATGATTAGGGAGTCTGCCCTGGCTCACACAGTCCTGGCTTTTCACTTAGCTTAAAGGCACCGAGGGCTTTCTTGGGACTGGTGTCTAAAGGCTGATGACCAAGCTGAGAGCAGCAGGATGTTGGAGGAGGCATGGGCCCCTGCTGGGGTTAGCGGCCCACTGTGGCTGTTGAGGATGCTGTCCTTGAGATTTTTGCTGGGGTCACCTTGCTCTACCCTGCGGGGTCCCTGTGACTTCAGCTAATCTGGGTTTGTGTGAATTCATCAGTCTAGCCTATGGCATCCCACCCCATCCCACCCCATTGCCTTTCATAAGCCGTAACTGCAAGGCCAGGCTCCCATACCCTCAGCCTCCAGCATTTGTTTGCGGGGACCTCAAGGAAGAATTGGATCTGCTTAGGGAATGGTGCTTGGCCTAAGTCGACACAGTCGACTTAGGAACTATGGTGGCAAGGGATAGCTTGTTCTTCCGGGGCTGCCCTTTGTTGGTGGTGGAGAGGGTGTGCAAATCGTTTTTATATTTCCTATTTTGATTTAAGTACGGATTTCTTTTTTGGTGAAGTCTTAGGCAAGTGCCACAGAAGATTTCTTTTTGGCTTGAATTTGATAAAATTTAGATGAACTTGATGAAATAAACACAAGTTTACTCACAGATGGTCATGGACACATCACCCCCTCCAACCAACCCCCCAGCACCTATCTTATAATGAGCTATTCCTAAGTGAGAATTCCTATAATTTTGAGGTCTTACCTTGAATGGTGATAAGGGCAGAAAGCCTCAGCCCCGTATGCATTTTCTCTTGAGTTGTTAACCTTTCCTTCCCTCCTCCTCCTTTTTTCTCCCCCTTCAAGGTCCCCCTTCCCTTGAGAAAAAACATGGGAGCCATGCTGGAAATATAGACTTGACCTCCACCTCACCAGGTGCAGCTGCTGACCGGCCCAAAAAAATAGGAAATATTTTTTTAAAAGGAGGGGGGCAGTTTCTGTTCCACAATCACTGCTGTTTCAATAAAAAGCAACCTGGTTTATCTGTAAAACCTACTTCCCTTTCTGGTGAATGTGACTTGTTTTCAAGAACAGAGGACCCTGATGGCTGGGGGAGTAAAGGGAGGGAAGGTGAGAGGAGGGAGATGCTAGAAAGAGGGTGGGAAGAAGAGAGACGAGAGGTGGAAAGGAAAAGAAAAATGGGAAGAGAGATGGCAAAGAGGGAGAGGAGGAAAGAGGATTGAAACGAACTATTTTTAGCTGGATGTGAATGCAGATTTCAACAGGCTTGTTGACTGTGGGGAAACAGACTGTGTGCGGACAGTCACCTTGTGTGTAACTTCCTGCAAAGCAGCCGTGGTGACTGCGTTTCTGACACCGTCAGAGTTTGGACAACCCTGCCAGCTCCTGGAAGGGCAGCCTAACGACTGTCAGAGGCGAAGCATCAAAAGCATGAGCTGTCGATAGTGACCTGAATTTGCAGAAAATCTCAGGGCTTTCTAATTAACGGAGGAGCTCTAAATTAGAGTGAAGCTGTTCCACAAGCCCCCTCCTATGCGGTAAGTGTCACGACGCAGATAATCATTACACCTCACAGCCTTCTGATTTTTAACAGAAGCTATGAGGCGAACTCGCTGATAATGGTTCACTTTCAAGGGGAGAAAAGCCCCCCCGCCCCGCCACCCCCTGAAAAAGAAGGAAGGGAAGAAAGAAAGAACAAGAAGAAGAAAAGAAAATAGGGGGAAAAAATGAAAAGAAATTCTCATGCTAGTGCTTTGGGCCAGTGCTCAGACTGCATCCCTGAATCCTTGCTTTTGTTTCTAGCCAAAGCATTCAGATACATCTCCTGTTTTAGGTTTTCCTTACTGTAATCTATGTCTGCTAATATGCCAGCTTGTTCATTTGGTGTTTCCGGGAGACAAGCATCCTCCGTGAGTTATTTCTGACCATTGCAACATTCCACAGGGGCTGAATTGTTGAAAGCAGTGCCCCAAACTGTAAGGACTTGAATATTACAATCAGAACACATGATGCAGACAACAATTGATTTGGGTTCTACCTTGGACGGAGAAACAGACTGGGGCTGGCGGGCACTGCAGCTATACCTGGGGACTTGCCTGAGCTCCGGCCTCCTGACCCCATCCAGGGCGCTTTACACAGGGCAGGGGAATTTGAGTGCTGGTTTGCGGCATTGATTTAAACCAGCTTTTAAAGGCCTGAGCAGAGCCGATCATTTGTGTGTTTTTCCTTTCTGGATGTTCCCCCTGTCAAGACCATGTCTCTACTGCAGGATACATATTGAGGGGGAAAGGGCTGTAACCTTGATGCTGGCCCACATTGCTCAGGAAGTACAGCATTAAGGAGCAACACTCTTGCTCGCGTTGATTCTCCCCCAAACTTCCCACACTCTCCTTGCAATTATTCATGGGAAATAAAATAATATAAATCACGCTGCCTGATTCTCCTCAAACAGCTCACAAAGTAATCACAGGCCGAAGTGCAGGTTTTCTTGCAGTGCTTTTGTCAGTAAATCAGATTTTGAGCATTTATCAGCAAAAGTTAGATTTAAGCATCGTTCCTGTGATGTTTGAAAGAAAGAAGATTTGTTTCGGTGGGGACTCTGCCAATCAGGGATCTTCCAGCTTGACTCTGCTATCAATTATTGCTGCAATTATTTGTCTAGTTGGATATTTAAAATGTCATCAGAAAGAGATGATTACATATTCCAGAAAGCAAGGCACTGTATAATCAGATGAACTGAATCCAGTTAAATGTAGTGTGGTACCAACCTGTCCTTCATAGCTGAATTCTTGAGCTACCACTGAAGCAGCAGCCTTCTGGCTGGTTTTCAGGAAGCAGATCTTAACCTTGGGATGCAGTGTGCTGCTGGGGTCAGGTGATACTCAATTATGGGAAACTTTCCAAGTCTGAAAATGGAATTGCTCTTTCAGATACACGAGAAGTGCATTTTGGTTATCTCATTCAATTCATCTGCAAATCTATAAATAAGAAGTCCCTCTATTCTTCTTGCTTCCTGTGGATTTAAATGCCAAATCCTGATTTGTGCAAAGTTGTCACATGCCCCTTTTCCCACTCTCTATGCCTGGTGCCCAGGATCTAAGCAGCGGCAGTAGAAATTACAACTGTTTGGAAGCCAAGAAAAAGCGCCATTTCTCACTTTTCTCCAATTCCGGATATTCTCGGCCCTGCTCCATCTATCAGCCTTCTCCCCACACACCTCCTCCACGGCACTCCCTCCTTCTGTCCGCGCTGTGAACAGGAAACAAATACGGCTCCAAATTTATTTTTTTTTTTTATGCAGGAAAAGAAACAATCTGAACAAACCACAAAAAAACTCCAACCAAACTAAACTCCCTAGGTAGAATGGTCCCAAATGTTCTCAACGTATAGAAATCCCCCCTTTAACAGACTGCTCCCTTCTCTGGGCATCAGGAGTGCCCCTGATGAGCGGGATGTTAGATCTGAAAGTGACAGCCAAGTCCTCAGCTGGGAAACATTAGTCCGTCCCCATTCTTTTGACACCAAGATTAGAACTGACTAGAGGTTCTGGAGACGTTCTCTGTATCTAGGTGGGTTTTATGAGTTCAAGGATTTTCTGTGGGGCTGTCTGTCTGTCTGTCTGTCCTTTTCCTAATTCACTTCCCAGAGAGTATGCTGAGTTCTTATGATTCCAGAACAACGTAGTGGTCGAAAGCCTATCCTGCCATAACATAAAATGTACTGGGGGGGAGGGTCTCTTAGAAAATTAATCTCATCTGTGGAAAAAAAAACACCCTTAAAACACTGGAGCTCTAGGTTATGTGCACTTGTGGAGAGAGAAAGATGTAGGAGGTAGAGCATCAAAAAAGTGACTAAAAAAAATCACCACCCATTGAAATGGAGAAAGTACACTGTGTCAGCTGCAATCATTTTTAGCCAGGAGCCAGCAGTGGACACAACTGTGTCACCTTTGTCCCCTCTCCTCCTTCACTGGCTGTGTTCAAGGACCCTCATCTTGCCTGAGTTTCCCTGCTAGGCCCTGCAGCTGTGGCCTGGGCGGCCTCAGTTCAGCACAGGGTGACGTGGGTCAGCTGACTACATTACCCTGTTGGGGGGCAGAAATTGCTTTGATCCTTGAAAGCAGCTTATATGTTTGTGGTGAGTGAGGTGTAGTGTGTTAAAACCACAAAGCAGAGGTGTGAAAGGCCTGGTTTGGCTCTTGGGGGATGGAGAGGAGGCCATGCATTCTGAATGTTTTTCCTTTTCCTGGCATACCTGCCCATTTTTGTTTTCAGGATGTACCTGTTTCTCTCTTCATACTCTCCAGCATGTCCCAAGCAGAGGTGGAGGCCTGGGCTTGGTCATGGGGCTCTGGGTGGGAAGGGAATCTCTGCCAGGGCTGTCTCCTGAGCCCATGGCCACGGTTTCACATTCCAGGTCCTTGCCAGCGTTTGGCTGGGAAGCCCCAGCCTCCTAGAGCACACCAGGGCTTTGCATTCTCTCTTCCCTGGGCCTCTGCCGGGCTGTGCCGGAATCTGGTGCCTAGATGATGAGGTGTGGGCTGCTGCAGGTGTCTTCCTGCCTTCGAGGCAGGAAGGCAGATGAGATCAGCCAGCGAGCCTTTAATGCACCTTCCATGGCTAGCTTCCTAGCCTGATTTTTAAGCCCCTTTAGTGGAACAAAACTATGGATTCTAAATAGGATTATTTAACTGCAGGACTTCACACTGTTCTTTCTCTCGGGGCAGAAAGATAGGGATGTAGGTGGGGGATGAGAATAGAGGAAAGTGTGGGAGATTGCTAAAAAAAATTGAGAGAGGGAGAGGAAAGGGACCCAGACTAGGTAATTGGGACCAATTCATCAGAAGTCTTAAAGAAATTTGACATCTATTGTAACTCTTCCAACTGTGTAATTACACAGCATTTGGAGAGTAAATTATTAACCTGATTGTCCATAACAACCATTGAGTAAATATACAATTACAGATTGCCAAAATTGTACAGTGAACCGATAGGTGAGCAGCCACTTTCAAGGGGCTGTAATCATCTCCTGGGTCAAGGCTGACCTGGAGGCTCCTTGCTTAGTGAATCATTTACTGGAGAGACCTCAACGACTTCAGGAAGGGAAGGTTCCCTTGGTCACTGTGGCTCCATGGCAGGTCCTTCCATCCCAGTCATTTAGAGTGGCTCTCCCATAGGAAGAAAAGCCCACTGAACAGTGCTCAATTTCTGAGTATTTATTGAAGGGCTCTTCTTTGCCCAGAATGGTGCCGGGCGATGAGAGGTGGACAGTACAGTCTTGGTTCTCAGAAGGCTTAGACTTTAGTTGGGGAACCAGTGGTGGTAAATACATGATGATCACATGGAGCCCTGGAGAAATGTAGTGTGGAGCTGAGGACAGAAGAGTGGCAGCACATCCTTTGCTGTTCTTTCCATTGTCTAACCAGGGGCCTTCATGCCCCCAGCCCCCTGAGGTTCAGTGCCCCTGCCCTGGGTTCAGGTGGGCAGTAATCTCAGTGGGGCCTCATCCCGGGGAAGTCCACAGCCTGCCCCAGCCAGGGGAGCTGCCAGAGTCAGCCAAGAGCCGCAGGCCATAGATGCAAAGTATGGTTTAACAAAAGCAGCTTTTGAGTGAGAAAGCTGAGTGGAGTTGTCCCAACCTGTCAACTTCAGATTTCTTTCCTTCTCCCCATAAATCAAAAAACGGTTGGTGGAAGGGAGGGACAGAAGCGTTTCATTTTCAGATTTTGTAAGAAAATAAAATCAAATCAAAAGAACCTGTCCCACGCTGATACCTTACATGCCAGGTTTGAGCCTGAGGCAAATTTTTGTGGCCATGTAATAAGCCTCTTTAAAATGGTGACAGACCCTTGACTCTTTGCCTTGAATTACACTGATAAAAGACATTTTATTGCGTTAGAGCCGGGGCAGGAGTACAGGACGGTTCTTGCCTGGTCGGCCTCTTTGAAGCCCTGCTGTCCACGCTCCCCACCGCCTGACAGGGTTTGAGTGCTATGGCGGTGGAGATCTGTGGGCCGCTGACAGAGGGGGCTTTCTACCCAGCAGTCGAAAGTTGAGGCTCTGGAAGCAAAAGGATTTCAGCCTGAGGGGCTTGTTAGGGAAAGTGAAGTGTCTCCCTTTCCTAGTAGACATAAGAGATCTTGACATTGGTGGCTCCAGGTCAGTCTCACGGTTGGGCCTGCATGGAAATAGAGTGTGGCGGGGAATGCTAGCCCTCCCAGACCTCATTTCCCAGGGAATGAGATTCAAAATAAAGAATCTCATTGAGGGCCGGCCCCGTGGCTTAGTGGTTAGGTGCGCGCACTCCGCTACTGGCGGCCCGGCTTCGGATCCCGGGCGCGCACCGACGCACCGCTTGTCTGGCCATGCTGAGGCCGCGTCCCACATACAGCAACTAGAAGGATGTGCAGCTATGACATACAACTATCTACTGGGGCTTTGGGGGAAAAATAAATAAATAAAATTATAAAAAAAAAAAAAAAGAATCTCATTGACTCTTAGAGAGATCAGAATAGAAAATGATCCTGGGGTCTCCCTGTGGTGTGGGGTCCCTTGAGCCCTCACTTGATGCCTGTGGAGAAGGGAAAGCAGGACTGGCCACTTTGCCCCTCTGGCAAAGTTCCCAAGCGGCCCTATCTAGTGGGTAGAAAGGAGTTGAGATGGTGCCTTCTTGGTTTGAGGAGCTTGGAAGTGTCTGATAACTTTGGGTGTCACCCCCATTGAATCAGTAGAGTCAGTGAACTCGAGAACAGCCAGCAGCAACCACCCTGTGGCTGGATTGGGGCCTCTTGAATGATTGCAGATTATACATGTGGGCATTGCTTTTTTTATTCAGGAAATTCTTTCCAGGTTGGTCAGTGATATAAATGAAGGATTAGAAATTGGGTAAAAAGCCAGGAAAATAACTATGAGGCCAAGAAAATAGCCCTCAAATAAACAGACTGTGTCTGCCCCTCCTTTGTTGTGTGTCAGAGAGGTTAGGGCAGAAGGTGCTGAGGGACTGAGGAGGTGGGAGCAGGAGTTGGAGAAGCTTGTGGCGAGCAGAGGCGTGTTTCTGGAAGAACTCGCTGTCATGGGACAAGGCCTGGCCTCGCAGCACCAGAACCCTCCTGGATTTAATCTCACCTCAGGCGAGAGGGCAGCCTAGTTTTGTTCCTGAAGAAATGTCAGTCTGACCTGCTAGACCATTTTTTTTAGTTTTTAGAGCTTTGAAGCCTTAAATTAGTTCTCATCATTTCCTAGCAGTTCTTTGTTAACCATAGGACGTAATAGGTTTTAATTCTGGAGAATGGCCAATTCTGGTTCTAAGACTCTCCGGGCCAAGATTGTCCCAGAGCACTAGGCCCATAGAGTATGCCCCCCCCACCCCCCCACTTCCCCAGATGCAGACATACCACTTGTTAGTCCCAGGAAGGCAAGTGATTGCCTGTAAGACTGGTGCCCAGACAAGACGCTCTGCCTTGGCCCACCTTGAGGGCCCCTGAGGTGAGTGGTGGTGAAGGGCAAAGCTTAGTCCCCAAGAAGGTGGGCAGGACTCTGAGTTGCAGCTCTGCCCTCATGACCTGCAGCTGGAGGCTTCTGAGATCTTGCGTTTCCCTCTGGGGAGGTGAGGATAACACCTTCCCTCATCCCACAGGATTGCTGGGGGCCAGAATGTGAGGAGAACGCTTTGGGAAGAAGATAAAGCCCTTCACAGAGGCCAGGACATACTTCCTTAAGAAGGGCCAGCCTTGGAGGTCTGACAGAGCCTTCCTGGGGCTGCCCATTCTTCTGGGCCCTTTTCCATTGAAGGATTGCACAGATCAGTCCTGGAAGATAAGACCAGAAAACTCTCCAGCTGGCTGGGTGGCAGTGCTGCCTGGGCCTGCTCACATCTTCAACCACGCCTCTCCCCTCCCTTGTCCCTCCAGCAGCGCCACTGCCCCCACCCCACAGACTTCCTCCTCCACAAGGCCCAAGAACACCTGGAAAACTTCAAGGGTCTTCTTATAAGTGCTAAACTTGGTTTTCTTAAGCTTATTCTGGTATTTTCTCGAGACTGATGAAAATGGTGATCTAGAGGCATAAATTACATTTGTTGTGAGTGGACACAGATCAAAAGGCTCGGGGTGGCCTCTTCAGAGTAATTTGGGAGTTGCATGTTCTGCTGGCTTTGATAGACAAGTCCTTCTCTGCCCTGGCTGGTGTTATCAGAATTAAACGTTTGCTAGGCAAGTGGTCAGTCTCATCAGATCCATCTTTACAGCCCAAATGCCTTTTCCTCCCCTCAGTTGAAAATGTTCATTCTACACTCCACAGGCATCTACTACTTAAATCAGGAGAAACTCAAGTGTGGTTTTCAAGGCTTTCCAGGTGGTCGGGACTATGATTTTCCATCCTTCTCTTCATGTCTCAGGTGGGATAGGGAGGTGTGAGTGCTGTCTTCGAATACATTTGTGTATGCATCAAGGCAGCTTCTTTCATCACTCACCTCTTCTTCTAACCACAAAGGTATTGCTGTTGAGCCCCACCTTGAGAAAGCCCAATACACACAAAAATCTCATCAATGGAAACTGATAAATTAGAGGGTGATTTTTCATATTACAGAAAGATTGTTAACTTTTCAAAAGGTTTCGCCACAGGGTTCCTTTAAATAGTGAGCTCCCCCACTGAATTTAAAGTGTTTGTTTACAGATCATTAACTACTTGACAGAGAGGTTGGGGAGGGGGTGGAGGAAGAAGCACTTAAAAGGTAAAATGTTAGAAGCCCTGCCAGTTTTCGATGAGCCTAGAAGGGTGATGAAACATCTTTGAAATTATGTCGGTTCGCAAATGTGATTCAGTTTACAGAAATCCATTTTACACATGGCTTTCCAGGAACCCCTCACGCTGGTTGAGGGCAGGGACTACAGGACACTGGACCTTGCCTCCTTGGATTGAGGTAGCTAGGAGAAGACTCTGGCTTTTCTTAGAGTCCTGTGTGTGCCCTCGTGAGCAGCGGGTGCCGGGCTCTGGCAGGAGGCCGAGCTTTGCCACTGGCCATCTGGCACGGGCAGCAGAGAGAGACCTTTTCCCTTGACATTTAGCCTGAGTTTGTGGGAAGTTTCTTCCTGGTTCTCTCTGACCTTCAATCTCTTTGGCTCAGGACCCACCTAGGTTTCCTCCTTGAAGCTCAGACAGGTGAGCATTGCAAGACTGTGCCCCAGGAGGTTGAAATCCTCCACCAGGCTTACTCTCTGAGTCTAAGAGTTAACGTGGTGGCTTGATCCAGCCCACGTTGGCCTGGAGGTTCCTTCTAATCCCTACAAGGTCACAAGGGGCACAGGCCCATCTGGGTCAGCTTCTGGGATGGCCCATAGTAGGTCTCTTAACTGCATCCAAGACCTTGTCCTAGATCTGGTCTCTAAGAGGCTCCAACTGGCATGGGGAACAGGAGAGAGAAGTCATCCGTCTAATCCAGGCTTCTCTTTTTAAAGATGGAAAACTTAGGGCCGGAAAAGGAAGGGATTTACTCAAGGTCATTCACAGCTGGGGAGTGGCAGACTTGGGACCAAAGAACCTAGATTCCTGACTTTGTTCCAGCAGTCTCTCCAGAGGAGCCAGTCCCTGACGTCCTAAAGGAAGAAAAGAATGTGGAGAGTGAGTTTCAGTGGGGCTCATGGGGGAACGCATTGGGCAAGGGCATCTTTAAAAGTAGCTCCCAAATTCCCCCGAATAACCTGAAAAATACTTCAGGTAGAAGCAAGCCTGCGCGCGCGCACACACACACACGCACACACACACTCAATCACAACCCACCACACACAAACAAAATCCTCAAAGAAGGACTCAGAGCAGGAGTAAGGTTCCCCCTGCCCTCCCCGTGGCTTTGAAGAGAAGAAAGAGGGGAAATTTGGAGGGAAGGTCAAGTTGGTAATTGAAGAGACAAAGCAGTATAGGACGATCTCCACATTTCTTGCACAGTCATTTGTTGAAAATGTGTCAGCAAGTACAAGCCCATCTTAAACTGGCAATGATACATCTGAAATAGATCATTTAAGCCAGAGAAGCAGTACTGCAGAGAAGAACATGGCTATCAACACTTGTTTGTCTGACTCAGAGGAATAAAACACAGGGAATTCTGCCTTTGCAGACCACCCACCCTTCGTCAGGAGAAAAAAAAAGTCAAGATGAGGGGGAAACAAAACAGGACAGATAAACTTTCATAAAGAGTTTCACAAGAGTCCACATGGCTGTGTCTCTGATTTTAAGGAAATGTGATATTTGAAAATATGAGGTTGTGAAAGCTGAAGACTTCACAGAAGTCCTCAGAGGTTTATTTCAATGACCATATCCTCTGTTATCAATTGAATGAGTCAGTGTACAATATTTTGATTTAAATGTAACTACTTTTTGGGCTCCATTTCCTCTGTGCACACCTTGCCTTTGCGTCTCTCTGTGCATCTGTACCTACTTTTTCTTTTGTCTAGAATATCCTTCCTCTTGGCTCTCCAGGTCTAGTTCCTAGGTTACCTCTTCCCTAAAGCCACTCTCCTCCCTTCCAAATGGAAGTAATTTCTCTTCCTTTGAATTTCCGTAGCAGTTTATCTGTACCTCTCTCATGACACACTTTCTACATTGGAGTAGAGCAATTTCTGTCCAGGCCTTATCTTCTTTCTCTACTAGATGAAGGCTCCTGTAGGGAAGTGTCTGAGTTTTCTTTGTGTCACCCACAGAGGCTAGCCCATTGCTTTGGTTATTATACGTACTTGGTAAATCGTTGTTGAATGAATGCATGAAAGAATGAATGAATGGAATTTATCCTGGGTACACACACTTTGCATAGTGAGGTACACAGTTAAACAAAGAAGAAAAAACTGTCCTAAGACAATTTGTCTTTTTATGCAGCTGCCCTTGCAGTCTCCTCAGTAAGTTCCACCATTCTAAGGCAAAAGCTTAAAGTGTAATAAAAATTTATCTAATTCACGATCAAGTGAAAATACTTTGGGCCCAGAGCCAAAGAATATTATTGGAGTGAACTTTTTTCAACATCCTAAATTTAACCAGCTGGAATTCTTTTTTTAAGTACCATCCTATTCAACCTTTTGAAATGAAGGATTTGCCTTTTTAGTGGGAAATCTGCATTTCAACACAAAGATGAAACACAATGTCTTTGACTTAGTTATTCAGAAAAGCAAGCTCTTTTTTTTTGAATTATATGCTTTGCTTATGTTAAAGACACAGATTGCAGAAAATTTTGTTTAGGCCTGACAGATTGGTGGCTTGCATTTTTTGCATTTTTATAGATAAAGGGGCATGAAAGATGTCCTCTCTCCCTCCCCTCTCGTAGAGCGAATGCCTAGGATGAGAACTCTTGAAAGGTGAAAGTAGTAACCAGTTGTTTAGATAATTAAGGCTCTGAAAGGATAGAATTGGTCAAAAAAAGAAAAAGGGCTTTTAAATGAGTGATGAGATTAAATCAGTGATGAAGTATCAGGGAAAATAAGGACCATGAGCAAGTTGTAGCAAAGAAATTCTGTAGTGTGATGTCTCTAGAATTCTCGCTTTCTTTCATTTGTACAGGACACGCTTTTTAAAGAGCATTGCGATTCAGTAAAACCTTAGCTGGTAAAAAAGCAGCGATGGAAAAAATGCTGATGTAAATGCTCATTTCTAGAACAAAAGGGAGTGCGATTTTGACAATATCAGAAGGTTAATTAAGAAGTCTGTTAGCGATGGTGAAGCTGGCACATTTTCAGTTCAGATTGACAGGACTCAAGACATAAGCGCAGCTAATGGTTGCTCTGTGATACTCGGAGAAGTCATGGAATCTGAGAGAGAAGAGCTGGTCTCTATTGTAAACAGAGGGTCAGGAGCTAGAAGGACATTCAGTGGATTTGCTATCTGGTTGGGTAGAGAAGCCTCTAGCCTAGACTAGCAGCACTGTAGTTATGTTTGTGATTTGGATCCAGTAATACAGATAGAACTGTAATTGGTTCGTTCGGGGAAGTTTACAAACTCTCGGGATGCATTTTAAGTGTAGTCTAGAAGTTGCCTACTGGCTGGGCAGGGAGGGGACTTGAGAATCTTGGAGCTGGAGGGGACTGTAAGGGTCCTCTATTTTGGCCTGTCACCAGTGTAGAGATCCCTCCCTATCATGTGGGTTGTTATCCATTCTCTTCTGGAAGACCCAAGATGAAAGGGAGGTCACTGCTTCACAAGGTAGCCATTCCACTTGAGGATAGTTCAACTTCTCTTTGTCCTGTCACGTTGGAAAAACAGGGAAGTTATCCAAAAATCATGTTTATGAAAAAAATATATATGTACACATATACATTTTAGTGAACAGCAAACATCTATACATCTATGTACTTCTTTAGAGAGGCCTGGGGTTTTAATACCTGATAAAAGTTGGGCACCTGGAGTAGTCAGTCATTAGTGTGTTGGAAATGATGCTTTGTGCTTAGCTGTTTTGGCACATTTGTAAATCAACAGTATTACTTGATTAGTGGACAGTAATGTGGCTGTATTACATGCTCAGTGATTAGTTTCAGAAACAAATAGCATGTCAATAGTAAAGGAATCTTGGAGGTGTTCTTGAGGAAACCTGAAACTTGCTTTAATGACCTTAAATTCCAGGGACATGCCACTGGGCTTACAGAGCTCTGCATCAAAAGTTGGTACCCAGTATATATAGAAATGTAAAGTGACCAATGTCTAACACTAAATAAAAGCCATTCCCAATTTGTTGTAGATTTTTAATGAGACCTGAAAAGTAAGATTATTTTTTATTCAGCCATAAGGAAGCTTTGCAACCTATTCATGCATGAGGCATTTCTGAGGCCCCAAGTGGAAATGGAAATACTGGGTCTAGAGAGACCTTTATAAAACCGAACAGGTTAAACATCTTTCTCCAGAGGAGTGCAAGGCATTTGAAGAGAGATTGATTCAGAAGAGGGCAACATGTCACATTTGACAGTCCAGAAAGGGAAACGAAAGTCCAGTTCTTGCTCCATCCGTGCAGTGAGCCACAGCTGCCTTCTCAAACATTTCAGCTTTTATGGAAGCAGGGAGAACACCTCCTGCCTGACATAAGCTGGTTTGGTTGTTGTCTTATGCTAAGAGGGTTCCCTACTTGATAGAGAGCCTGGGCCTGTTTCCTGTCCTGTCAATGAGGGAGGGTGGAACCTCGGATTCCACATGGAGGGATTCTTAGGGATTTCCTAAGCTTTCTCTGTTTTTGACTTTTCAGTCCTAAAGGAAGTACGTCCCAGACAGAAGGGACGCCAGCCTCATAGCCCTTCTGGATCTCTGCCAGGGGAGCATCAAAGATTCCAGCTTTCATGCCTCCCCTTACCCTAAGATGGTGCTTATTAAACTGGATTGTGCATCGAATCACCTGGAGGGCTTGTTAAACACAGATTGCGCCCCCAGTTTCTGATTCAGTAAGTCTGAGACAGGGCCTGAGAGTTTGCATTTCCAGCAAGCTCCCAGGTGATGCTGATGCTGGGCCTGGGCCTGGGCCTGGGCCTGTACTTTGAGAACCACTGCCCTAAGAATATTCTAAGGAAATAAAGAGAGCATAGCTGGACCACCCACTTCCCAGGCAGCCACCTGAGCCCATCTCTCCCTGGGGAGAATGAAAAGGCGGTGGGGAGGAGAACAGGCCCTCAACCAGGGGCAGCCTGGAAAGGCAGAGCTGCTCCTTGAATGTGATGCTTGGAAGCATTAATTGTGAGTCTTTACTCTGCCTAAACTGTGATGAAATAATTGAAAGCATCATAGCAAGAAGTTAAACCCTAGGGAGGCTATTAACAATTTAGTATTCCCAGTTCCTGTGGGAATGTCGATTCTGCTTACCAAGGAGAATACTGTGGATGTGTTCAGCGGGAGAGGCAGCTGGGGTGCCCCGTTGCCTTTGCTTTGACTGACGCTCTTCCTGAAGAAGAGAAATACGAGTATGAGTCTGTCTCACAGAGACTATGTTGGTGGCTTGTTAGGCTGATGGGAATGGTTTGTTTCTCTTCAGCTGGTTAATTCTGCAGGGGATGCAGAGGTAGAGGGTGAAAATAGTGGGGGTGAGCCCAGAGACACAGGAAGCAGAACAGGTGTTGTTTTCCAATTTTGAAACTGAGTCAGTTCATTTGGACCTTGTGAAAGGCCCATTCAACACCTCTGGGCTGGACTCTCCCCCAAGGGGTTGTTAAGAGAGGTGGTTTCTCCTAATAGGTCAGGAGACTGAGAACCCTCCTCACTGGCACTCCTTGGGCAGTGAAGACCAGGGCGAGAGCAGCAGAGGGGAGAAGAGAGATGGATATCCCAGGAAAGAGCACTGGACTGGGGGTGAGTCAGGAGACGAATTCTTTTTTTTTTTTTTTTTTTTAAGTTTTTATTTATTTATTTTTCCCCCCAAAGCCCCAGTAGATAGTTGTATGTCATAGCTGCACATCCTTCCAGTTGCTGTATGTGGGACGCGGCCCCAGCATGGCCGGAGAAGCGGTGGGCGCCGGGGATCCGAACCCAGGCCGCCAGCAGCGGAGTGCGTGAACTTAACCACTAAGCCATGGGGCCGGCCCTAGGAGACGAATTCTGATCTTTACTTTGTGGTTAACCATCAGTATAGCTGTGGGCCAGTCACTTAATTTCTCAAGGCCTAGTTTCTCTATCTGTAAAATGAAGGCATAGTCTTGATGATCTCTTAGGTTTTTTACAACTCAAAAAACAAAACAAGGGGCCAGCCCGGTGGTGTAGTGGTTAAGTTCGGCCCGCTCTGCTTTGGCAGCCCAGGTCTGCAGGTTCCGATTCTGGGTGCAGACCTACACCACTCATCAAGCCATGCTGTGGTGACGACTCACATACAAAATAGAGGTAAGATTGGCACAGATGTTAGCTCAGGACTGATCTTCCTCACCAACAAAACAAGACAAAACCAAACCAAACCAAACCAAACCAAACCAAACCACCATGCCAGATACTAGAACTCTCCTTGATGTGCCCTCACTTTGCCACATGGCCTGGCGCTGTGGAGAACTGGGCCAGGCTGCTGCCACTGAAGCTCACCTTGCTCAGGGCCACTGGGTTTGTGGACAGGTTTGTCAACGAGAGGCACATTCAAGTGGCCAGGCCTGGATTAGGTTAGCAGTTCTCCCATTTCTTGCTGGAGGCCTTTTGAGGCGCCTCAGGGTCTCTTCCCAGAGTAAGTGGCAGGGAATTTGAAATGAGACTCTCCCCATGTGAGGGTCCAAGTACCTCGTTGCTTTTATTCTGGGGTCACAGAGGCACCTCAGTTGTGTGGTCTCCTAAGAAAAGGATTTCAGTCTTGGCAACCAACAAACATTAAATAGCCGAGGCAAGAACAAGTGCAAAAATGGGTTCTCAGATTTCTTGTTGAAAACACTGTGACTGAATCTGTGGTTAATTTTACCCTGTACTCTCAGTGCATTTAACATAAACAGTCAGATGAAGACATACGTGTTTTTTAAGTCCAATCTTCCTGCTTTTGTTGTTCATTTTGTAGTTTTTATTTCGTTTTGGGTCAGAGAGGAAGACGTGCCTTTAGAGATGGCCTCGGGCTAGGTGGAGCGTCCGCAGCAGCCTCCCTTTGCAGATCTGGTAACAACAGATTTATGCATCTGTGTAAGAGCTTCCACGAGCAACACCCCATTGTTACCCACCAGCCTCCTCATGAAAGGAAACCTTGTGCCGACTGCCCTGGCTGTTCTTGGCAATGTGATCTATATAAAGGAGAACAGGATGTATTTTACACTCGAGACCTGCTATCCTCGAGTATAACAACAACACTTTTAAGTGCTCTTAATATTAAGCTAATGGAAAACATACTCTGTTTACTCACCATCAAAGTCTGTTTTTCTTGTCTCCTGCCTCCCCCAATCATCGTAAACTCCAAGCCTCTAGAACACACCCAGCGTCTGCTGCTCCGTCTATCCTCCACTCTCTCAAGGTTGACCTCTCCATGCTTGGTTAGCTCAAGGTGGACTTGGAAAAGCTAGGAACTTACCACATAAACCATATAATTCCCAGGTTGCACAAACCAAATATTTCCTTTCTCACACAAACCTCAGTGCTAGAAATGCTTGATTTACTGCTAGATTTATGTTTATTAGTGTGAGAAGTCATTTTGCCTCAAAGTGCAGTAGAATGGAGAAGGTGGGCCACTTTCTCGGGGTGCTGCTATTATTGGAATGCTTGTTCTCTTCTTGTCATTTAATGGTAGGATTCCTCAACCTCAAGGTGGGGACTTGGCCAAAGTTACTTTAACCCTAGAAGTCTAATCTTTATTCTCCACTGCTTTGTGTTATAAGAAGCCATGTCTGTATGGGGTACTCCACTGATACAATTCTAGAATGTAGCACAACCAAGTCCTGAAATGCCTAAGGCTTCCCCATCACTGAAGGTTCTGTCATAAATACAGTATAGGAAAGGGGGGGGCCAGTGGCACGGACAGGAAGGCAGAGTGGGACTCTGATCTAGAAGAAATGATTCACAAATCCACTCATTTCCTGTTAGCATGTTGTTTTTTTTTGCTTGAGCTTGTCTATAAAGTAAAGTAAATGTATGCCTGTAAACCAGCCTTGCAGATAAATCCCCTCCGTTTACCAGCCTACCTATAATATTGCCAATTGTCCCATTGCTATTGACACATGTCATTATTATAAGACAATAATCCAACAATAACAAACAAGCAAATGAACCAAAGAACCCTACCATACCTAAAACAAACCCCTTCCCTTTTGTCAAAAAAGACCAAAATTAAAAACAAAACAGAACTGTGGGAAATAATTCACCACTGTTCTTTTGATAAAGGCCTTGGGCCTGTTAACTATCTGCAAGGCTGTTATAATGATGTTCATCTATTTTAATGGAATTGAAATGTGATATCCTGTGGTTTACGATGCACATTGTTTATGGCTTTAGTACTTATTTTTGGGTTTCTTTCACAGATAAACTTCTGCACTGGAGGGGCCTCTCCTCCCCTCGTTCTGCACACGGAGCTCTAATCCCTACGCCCGGGATGAGTGCAGAATATGCCCCGCAGGGTATTTGTAAGTTGAGCATTATTTCTTCTACAAATGTCCATGTGTTTAGAGATGAGAGTTTCTGGAAATTACCCTTACTTTTTAAGTACTGAAAGGAGTTACTTCCAAAATAGATTGGCATCCACATGTGTATTATTCCATTACTCACTTGGCACCAGCTCCCTCACTCCACTCAGCCCCCCAGTGACTTTTTCCCTCCACTTTTTTCTTTCTTTCCTCACTGATGCATGGAGCTGACAGCAGGTCGTCCCTGTGGGTCTCCTCCCCAGGGTCTTGTCTGGCTCCATGGCTGGTGACTGCATACGTCTGTGTGTTCAGGGCCCATTTTATTGCTGGACCTTCACTCCCATGGCCTCATTTAGGACTTATTCCGTGGCATACCTCTTTAGCAGAGGCCAGAACCAAACAAAGTCAGTTTAGTTTCTCCAGAGTTCTATCTCATGCATGTTATATATGCATTTACATGTGTATTTAAACATGGTATATTTTTATATATACATGGTACATTATATATGTGCATATATATATATATAATTTCTACTTGTTTTTCTCTACTTGTTTTTCTTGCTGAAATTCAAAGATACCATCATCACCATCACTACTGCTACCACCACCCAATTACTTGTTCAAGCCAAACTTCTATAGTGGGGAACTTTATATGAAATTTAGATTTGTATGTTTATAAAAATGTTTTTGAAAGATGTTGTTTTAGAAGGTAATACAGTTTGCTTCTTTATATAGGAATAAATGGTATGAGTCATGCATGGCTAAAAAGTTGGATGGGGGGGACTTGATTCCACCCCAAACGCAAAAAAGCAGGGTCAACAAAAAAAGAAGTGTGACATCTAATTTTTATTTAAGGAAAGTATTTTTATTTTAAAAGTGAATGAAAAATAACCTCTTGTGGAAGGAAAAAAAAGAAAGAGAAGGTGTCATGGAAAGAGAATAATGAAGAGCAAGATGCAGGAGTTCGGGCCATGAAGGGGGCTGGTTTTCAGATGGGAGGTAAATTAGACCTAATCATCTTGTGAATGGTGTCTGCAGGGCAGGGCATGCACCCTGAGACCGAATTGGAAGCCAGTTGTTTACTTTTGTTAATTCCTAGGTAATCCTAGGTAACAAAGAGTTATTGTGTGAATTTCACAAGCCCTTGGGTCCTGAGGGCTGGGTGGTGCAGGGGTTAAAGTCACGACCTCTGCCCCCGCTCCTCCTCAACACTAGACTGGGCCTAAGCCTGGGTTAGGTCACAGATTGCAGAGTTTAGGGGGTTGGACTCAAGGTTTCGAGTCCCTACATGCTGACTGGGTGGGGAGAGCTCTCCTCATTTTGCTGGGGGTGCTGGGGCCCACATTTGGCTGTGGGAACAGAGCCACCCTTGGAGGGAAGGCAATGAACGGAGTGGGGCAGTTGAGAGGAAGTTGGAGTTGAGAGGCCAGGGGCTGCTAGCCTGGCAAACAGTTTAGTTCTCTCTCTCTCCTGCTTGATCCTCCTAAGGGCAGAGAGTTTGATTTGAGGGGTAGGAAACTAGGAGCCTGATACGGAACCCCTGTCTTCTCCCCCACTTCCTGCAAAGGGAGGGTGCCTAGTTTGTGGTGCCCGTGCTGGCAGGACCAGTTTAGGAGTGACCAGAACAAGGTATGTGGAAATGGATTGCGGGGTTCCAGAAAGCTCTTGAGCCAAGCTGACCCCCCACCTCACTCAGCTGCCTTAACCAGCTGCCCTTGGCTTTCAGAGCACTTGGCACTTACCACATAGCCTCCCAGCTGGTGGACCACAGTCACAGGCCTTAAAATCGCCCCTTCCTGCCTTCCTCTAACCAGGGCCTCCCCTCGGCCTGGAGTAAGGCCTGGATTCTGGATTCCAACCTTCCTTTGGAAGCCCTTCTGGGTGTGTAACGTGGTTAGTCATCACACTGGGTAACTAATCAAGCCTGGTAGTAATGAAAACTCACATTCATGTTGGACCTGATAGTTTACAGAGGGCTTTTATATATGTTTGTCATTTGAGCCTCACAATTCTTTAAGGGACTGTTTTTATTCTTATTTTACAAACAGGAAGCCTAAGGATCAGAGAACTTAAGTGACTGTCCCAGAGCCACAAGCTAGTAAACAGTAGAGCCAGGGGTCCAGCGTCAGACCACCTTGTTCTTCTAAATCCTGAGGCCCAGATCATGTGACTTTGAAGTCCTGTGACAAACTAGAAATGGGGTCATTTCTTCCCATACAATAAAGTGAAATAAAATAAAAGCCAGTAGGTGAGCTACTAGTTGATTTTAACCGTTTTGATGCCTCGAGTTCCCATGCTTGGGGCCGGGTCTCAGTTTATTGCTTTAAATCAAAACAATTCCCGTGAATGCCCAATGAGGCTCTCAAATTGAGAAGTTGATTTTCATCAGAGTAAATGAAGAATATTATTATATTTTACACGTCAATAAATCAATGTAGCCCTAATGTTGCCACGCAGGAAATCAATTCTGGTCTTTCTAAACCATCAAAGATGTTATGAACAAAGTAATTTCACAAATTATGGCAAGTAACACATTTATTGATGACTGCAGTTTAGGAATTTAGAATCTGTGAGCACTGTAATATAATATGGTGCACTGGCATGAGCTGAGTGAAATACAGATTATATGATGAAACTGTAATGCATCATTTGCTATTAGTGGCCTGGTAATAATTACCAGTTTCAAAGCAGCTCTTTCCATGTAATCTTTAGTCTCAATCGTAACAGCCCTTCTCATTGACATTATGATTACACTAGCTGCCCTCATGATCTAGAATATCTAGTTGATGGGAATACTAAAATGCAATAGTGAAAACTGTATGTTGTATGCTCATTATGAGATAAAATGCCATTTTCTCTGACCTGATGTATGAGACAGAGGGGAGGGTAACAGCACAGTGTTAACATACTGTAGCATCATCACATAACTGGCTCTGAAAACAAAATTTTAGGAAGCTCAGGGCAGCAAAATAAAATGGACTTTTCTCATTTAAGCCTTTTTGAAAGGATGCAGACAAGATCCTTGATGGAGTGCTATAGATTTCAGCATTTATCAATGGCCGCATTCAGGGTGCATGCAAAACCAGCATCGCTAATTATGGGTCCAGTCCTGGGTTTCAATAGAATAGTATAAGGTAAAACATGATTTTAAGGCATTTGGAGTGATGAAAGTGTTAAGGACTTGCTTCAGCTAACAAATCTGCTTTTTACTTACCCAATTCAGATTGTCAGGCTAAATGTATGATAATAACACAGAGTCCTAGAGAGGCAAAGGAGAAAGCCACAGAGGGTCGCGTAGTCTGAACCAGATAGTTTTTTTCCTGTCTATTTAGGACCCAAGTCATTGTTCAACAACAACAAAAAATTTATGAAAATACTCTCGATGCTTTTTATTTCCCTTTGAAGAGAGGAGGCAAACAAAAACAGGCAGATAATGTGATACTAATGTCAGCGTTTTCTTTCAAAATCTTTCTGCCTTTTTTTCCCCTCCACATTAGGCAAATGTTTGAAACCTAATTTTGGTATCTGATCATCTAATCTTGTTAAAGAGATTTACCCAGGAGTGGGATATATTGAGTGAGATTATAAACTCATTGTAAAGTAAATTACGAGGTCAGGGCAGGGAGTCCATCATTCAGACCAGCGCTTGAGCGAGTCTGGCTTGTTTTGGAATGCGAGTGTTGGGGGCTCCTGAGAAGACCCTGCCAGCTTTTCTTTCTGACTTGCTAAATGGAGGAATTATAATTGATTAATTCCTCATTCCCTCTCTTTAGCTCCATGGTGAATTTTTTCCTTTTTAAAAGGGTACTGACAAATACTAGCTGTGGCCTTAAGGAACTCCTCTAGCCCCCTTTTAAAACGTTTGTTTTTCTCGTTTGTGTTTTATACAGTCTTTTTTGGAATCCCTAAGGATTTATCTATTTTTCTCATCTTGTCCTTTGCCCACCAACATTTGTGCCCTTTTTAATGCTGCAGTTGACTGGTAAACTGTTAGTTACTCCCTGGGTGTATATATGTTTTTTAATTTAGCTATCTCCTGAAATGAATGATTGTGAAGTCAAGCTGGCCCCTCTTTGCCAAAGTGGCATTTACCACTCTCGGGTTCTTTTCAGCGAGAGAGAAATAATGTGACTTAAGCAGGGCCCCTCTCCAGACGGCTTGGCTACTGGCCAAAGAGTTGACTAGCTGAACTGTATCTTTCTGTTTCTTTCTCAACTGGAGCTGAGGCTCAGCCGAGGGCGCAGGATGTTGTATAATTTGGTTCACGTTGTTAGCCTCTCAAAATAATGAGGAGGAGGATAGTGTAGCATTTCTCAGCCTGCTGCCCGTCATGGTGCTGGCTGCTTTAACTGTTCTTAACTAGGATGCTGTGTCTGCTTAAGTTGACACCAGCCGCTCCTCTTAATTTCTCTTAACTTGCATTTGTTCGACTGGGGGACAACTCCTAAAGATTTGATACAGCCTGTTGGTTAAATCTGAATTAAATTTCTGTTTTGAGATTTTACAACATCCCTCGAGGTAAAAATGAGAGTCCCCGTGGGGTATTGTGGAACCAAAATTGGGACTCGCTGACCCTCACACAGGCTGGGATGTGAGGATGTTGCTAGTCTCTCTCTTTCACAGAATTATTTTATGAGTACCTTCACATTTTTAACAATATCAACAATTAGTGTGTTTCAGGCTAAGATTAAAAGCATCTCTGGGGCCATAGAGAATTGTAATGAGTTGACCTTCTCTTTTTTGATATCTCTATGAAATGATTGCCTATTTAGAAAGTTCACCTGCCACCCGGGGGGGAAATAGAACGATGGGATTTAGGAAGCAGAAAAGTTTCCCTTAGGTCACCTTGTCCAAGTCCCTCACTTAACAAATGAGGAAATGGAGGCACAGAGATGAAATGGCATGCCCCAAACCACAGCTGGTGGAAGACTGGAAAGTTCAGAGGATGTTTGCTGAAGTTCCCTAGAATGTAGGGTTCCTCATCCTCAAGCTTGAATTGGTCTAGATTTTTCTGCTTTGGAGACTGGATTTAAAATTCTTAGAACTGAGTTAAATGGCGGGAAGACTGATTTGACAAATACTTATTGGGTACCAACCACCAGATGTGCCAGGCACCATCTAGGCACAGGGGATATGTCAGTGAGAGCTTATGCCTTGGGGTTGAGGGCTGGGGGCAGGGAAGGCTGGAGGTGGAACATAAATAAGCAATTGCTGATGCCCTCCTCAGTGATTAAACATTGATGTTGGTGTTGTATTATTTTGCAGGTAAAGATGAGCCCAGCAGCTACACATGTACAACTTGCAAACAGCCATTCACCAGTGCATGGTTTCTCTTGCAACACGCACAGAACACTCATGGATTAAGAATCTACTTAGAAAGCGAACACGGAAGTCCCCTGACCCCGCGGGTTGGTATCCCTTCAGGACTAGGTGCAGAATGTCCTTCCCAGCCACCTCTCCATGGGATTCATATTGCAGACAATAACCCCTTTAACCTGCTAAGAATACCAGGATCAGTATCGAGAGAGGCTTCCGGTCTGGCAGAAGGGCGCTTTCCACCCACTCCCCCCCTGTTTAGTCCACCACCGAGACATCACTTGGACCCCCACCGCATAGAGCGCCTGGGGGCAGAAGAGATGGCCCTGGCCACCCATCACCCGAGTGCCTTTGACAGGGTGCTGCGGTTGAATCCAATGGCTATGGAGCCTCCCGCCATGGATTTCTCTAGGAGACTTAGAGAGCTGGCAGGGAACACGTCTAGCCCACCGCTGTCCCCAGGCCGGCCCAGCCCTATGCAAAGGTTACTGCAACCATTCCAGCCAGGTAGCAAGCCGCCCTTCCTGGCGACGCCCCCCCTCCCTCCTCTGCAATCCGCCCCTCCTCCCTCCCAGCCCCCGGTCAAGTCCAAGTCATGCGAGTTCTGCGGCAAGACGTTCAAATTTCAGAGCAACCTGGTGGTGCACCGGCGCAGCCACACGGGCGAGAAGCCGTACAAGTGCAACCTGTGCGACCACGCGTGCACGCAGGCCAGCAAGCTGAAGCGCCACATGAAGACGCACATGCACAAGTCATCCCCCATGACGGTCAAGTCCGACGACGGCCTCTCCACCGCCAGCTCCCCGGAACCCGGCACCAGCGACCTGGTGGGCAGCGCCAGCAGCGCGCTCAAGTCCGTGGTGGCCAAGTTCAAGAGCGAGAACGACCCCAACCTGATCCCAGAGAACGGGGATGAGGAGGAAGAGGAGGACGACGAGGAAGAGGAAGAAGAGGAGGAAGAGGAGGAGGAGGAGCTGACGGAGAGCGAGAGGGTGGACTACGGCTTCGGGCTGAGCCTGGAGGCGGCGCGCCACCACGAGAACAGCTCGCGGGGCGCGGTGGTGGGCGTGGGCGACGAGGGCCGCGCCCTGCCCGACGTCATGCAGGGCATGGTGCTCAGCTCCATGCAGCACTTCAGCGAGGCCTTCCACCAGGTCCTGGGCGAGAAGCATAAGCGCGGCCACCTGGCCGAGGCCGAGGGCCACAGGGACACTTGCGACGAAGACTCGGTGGCCGGCGAGTCGGACCGCATAGACGATGGCACTGTTAACGGCCGCGGCTGCTCCCCGGGCGAGTCGGCCTCGGGGGGCCTGTCCAAAAAGCTGCTGCTGGGCAGCCCCAGCTCACTGAGCCCCTTCTCCAAGCGCATCAAGCTCGAGAAGGAGTTCGACCTGCCCCCGGCCGCGATGCCCAACACCGAGAACGTGTACTCGCAGTGGCTCGCGGGCTACGCGGCCTCTAGGCAGCTCAAAGATCCCTTCCTTAGCTTCGGAGACTCCAGACAATCGCCTTTCGCCTCCTCGTCGGAGCACTCCTCGGAGAACGGGAGCTTGCGTTTCTCCACGCCGCCCGGGGAGCTGGACGGAGGGATCTCGGGGCGCAGCGGCACGGGAAGTGGAGGGAGCACGCCCCATATTAGTGGTCCGGGCCCGGGCAGGCCCAGCTCAAAAGAGGGCAGACGCAGCGACACTTGTGAGTACTGTGGGAAAGTCTTCAAGAACTGTAGCAATCTCACTGTCCACAGGAGAAGCCACACGGGCGAAAGGCCTTATAAATGCGAGCTGTGCAACTATGCCTGTGCCCAGAGTAGCAAGCTCACCAGGCACATGAAAACGCATGGCCAGGTGGGGAAGGACGTTTACAAATGTGAAATTTGTAAGATGCCTTTTAGCGTGTACAGTACCCTGGAGAAACACATGAAAAAATGGCACAGTGATCGAGTGTTGAATAATGATATAAAAACTGAATAGAGGTATATTAATACCCCTCCCTCGCTCCCACCTGACACCTCTTTTTTTCACCACTCCTTTTCCCCATCGCCCTCCAGCCCTACTCCCTCTAGGATTTTTTTCTAGTCCCATGTGATTTAAACAAACAAACAAACAAACAAACAGAAGTAACGGAAGCTAAGAATATGAGAGTGCTTGTCACCAGCACACCTATTTTTTTTTTTTCTTTTTCTTTTTCTTTTTTTCCTTTATGTTCTCACCGTTTGAATGCATGATCTGTATGGGGCAATACTATTGCATTTTACGCAAACTTTGAGCCTTTCTCTTGTGCAATAATTTACATGTTGTGTATGTTTTTTTTTTTTTTAAACTTAGACAGCATGTATGGTATGTTATGGCTATTTTAAATTGTCCCTGATTCATTGCTGAGCAAACATGTTGCTGTTTCCAGTTCCATTCTGAGAGAAAAAGAGAGAGAGAGAGAAAAAGACCATGCTGCATACATTCTGTAATACATATCATGTACAGTTTTATTTTATAATGTGAGGAGGAAAAACAGTCTTTGGATTAACCCTCTATAGACAGAATAGACAGCACTGAAAGAAAATCTCTGTGAGCTAAATGTCTGTCTCTAAAGGGTTAAATGTATCAATTGGAGAGGAGAAAAAGGCCTTGAATTGACAAATTAACAGAAAAATAAAACAAGTTTATTCTATCATTTGGTTTTAAAATATGAGTGCCTTGGATCTATTTAAACCATGTTGATGGTTCTTTCTACTTGTTATAAACTTGTAGCTTAATTCAGCATTGGGTAAGGTAATAAACCTTAGGACCTAGCATATAATTCTATATTGTATTTCTCACAACAATGGCTACCTAAAAATATGACCCATTATGTCCTAGTTAATCATCATTTTCCCTTTAGTTTAATCTTGTGAGCGACACTGATTATACCAGTATAAAAGCTATTTTGCTCCTGGTGAGAGCTTAAAAGAAATGGGCTGTTTTGCCCAAAGTTTTATTTTTTTTTAAATGATGATTAAATTGAATGTGCACCGTGCAAAAGCCCTGGAACGTGATTAAATATATTAGTAAGGAATTCATTTTATGAAGAGACTTGTTTTCAGTAATGTCTTTTAAAAAAAATTCTGGCACCAAAAGAAATAGATCCAGATCCACTTGGTTGTCAAATGGACAATCAAATGATAAACTTGAAGACCTCGTAGACCAGATTAAAAAGAAGAGGCTGACAATAGAGTTCGACAGAGGGTAACAGAGGAAAAAGATGTGTGACTTATTAGCACAACGTGGTACTATTTGCCATTTTAAACTAGAACAGGTGTATAAGCTAATACTGATACAATGATGATTAACTATGAATTCTTAAGACTTGTGTTTAAATGTGACGTTCTTAAAAAAGAAGAGAAAGAATTTTAAGAGTAGCAGTATATATGTCTGTGCTCCCTAAAAGTTGTACTCCATTTCTTTTCCATACACTGTGTGCTATTTGTGTTAACATGGAAGAGGATTCATTGTTTTTATTTTATTTTTTTAATTTTTTCTTTTTTATTAAGCTAGCATCTGCCCCAGTTGGTGTTCAAATAGCACTTGACTCTGCCTGTAATATCTGTATCTTTTCTCTAATCAGAGATACAGAGGTTGAGTATAAAATAAACCTGCTCAGATAGGACAATTAAGTGCACTGTACAATTTTCCCAGTTTACAGGTCTATACTTAAGGGAAAAGTTGCAAGAATGCTGAAAAAAAAATTGAACACAATCTCATTGATGAGCATTTTTAAAAAAAACTTTGCCAGCCATTTACTTGACTAATGAGCTTACTTACTCGGATTCAACATTGCAAGCGCTGTGAATGGAGAACAGAATACACTTAACATAGAAATGAATGATTGCTTTTGCTTCTACAGTGCAAGGATTTTTTTGTACAAAACTTTTTTAAATATAAATGTTAAGAAAAATTTTTTTAAAAAAAACACTTCATTATGTTTAGGGGGGAACTGCATTTTAGGGTTCCATTGTCTTGGTGGTGTTACAAGACTTGTTATCCATTTGAAAATGGTAGTGGAAATTCTATGCCTTGGATACACACCGCTCTTCAGGTTGTAAAAAAACATACATTGGGGAAAGGTTTAAGATTATATAGTACTTAAATATAGGAAAATGCACACTCATGTTGATTCCTATGCTAAAACACATTTATGGTCTTTTTTCTGTATTTCTAGAATGGTATTTGAATTAAATGTTCATCTAGTGTTAGGCACTATAGTATTTATATTGAAGCTTGTATTTTTAACTGTTGCTTGTTCTCTTAAAAGGTATCAATGTACCTTTTTTGGTAGTGGAAAAAAAAAAAAAAGACAGGCTGCCACAGTATATTTTTTTAATTTGGCAGGATAATATAGTGCAAATTATTTGTATGCTTCAAAAAAAAAAAAAGAGAGAAACAAAAAAGTGTGACATTGTACAGACGAGAAGCCATATAATGGCGGTTTGGGGGAGCCTGCTAGAATGTCACACGGATGGCTGTCATAGGGGTTGTACATATCCTTTTTTGTTCCTTTTTCCTGCTGCCATACTGTATGCAGTACTGCAAGCTAATAACGTTGGTTTGTTATGTAGTGTGCTTTTTGTCCCCTTTCTTCTATCACCCTACATTCCAGCATCTTACCTTCATATGCAGTAAAAGAAAGAAAAAAAAAAGGAAAAAAAAAAAAGAAACAATGTTTTGCAGTTTTTTTCATTGCCAAAAACTAAATGGTGCTTTATATTTAGATTGGAAAGAATTTCATATGCAAAGCATATTACAGAGAAAGCCCGCTTCAGTCAATACTTTTTTGTAAATGGCAATGCAGAATATTTTGTTATTGGCCTTTTCTATTCCTGTAATGAAAGCTGTTTGTCGTAACTTGAAATTTTATCTTTTACTATGGGAGTCACTATTTATTATTGCTTATGTGCCCTGTTCAAAACAGAGGCACTTAATTTGATCTTTTATTTTTCTTTGTTTTTATTTTTTTTTTATTTGGATGACCAAAGGTCATTACAACCTGGCTTTTTATTGTATTTGTTTCTGGTCTTTGTTAAGTTCTATTGGAAAAACCACTGTCTGTGTTTTTTTGGCAGTTGTCTGCATTAACCTGTTCATACACCCATTTTGTCCCTTTATTGAAAAAAATAAAAAAAATTAAAGTACACAATGTAAGCTTCTTGTGTCCTCATTTGACACACTCTGTAAATTACTTTCAAGAAAATAACAGGTTTTAAGAGAAGGCCAGTCAGTCTTTTTCAGATTATTTCTATGGGCATTTTGATGCATGTATTATACCCTAAAAGAATATAAAGTACTTACTATATTAAAATAGACATATCTCAAACCATGGAAATAGTTTTTAGACTTTACAGTTCTAGAATAATTTTCAAGAAATGGAAGGTGTTTGCAGTCTGATGTTAAAAACTTTCCCTCCATCTCTTAGTAGTAATCCATTCAGAGATAAATGAAAACGGGTAATAGCATCTTAAACTTTTATTTCCTTTGGATTTTTTGCTGTTCTTGTTGTCTTAAAGTTCTTTTCTATTCTCCCATCCCTGCCGTATCTTAGAACATAATGTAAAAACAGTTTTTTTAAAAATCAGCTCTTTTGTTTCCACATAAGAGTCTTTTCTCATGCCAAAATAACTCCACCGTCCCCCCAATCTAAAAAGCCAGAAACGAAAGCATCAGGTGAAAAAGAGAGAGAAAGAGAGAAAAGAAAGAAAGCAGTGACCAGGAGTTTAGCCAGATGTGGCCAAATCTGTGGAATCAGCTGCTGATTTCCTGAGCTATATGGTTTTTGCCTTGTGATTCTGAGATTCTAGGACCCCAGGCAGGACAGATCTTTTAGGTGTTTTTGAGGTCTTCCTGGCTGATAGCAAATGAGGATGGGAATACCCTTCAATTATCTTTTGGCCAACAGATTTAAGAAAGGAAACAACGTCTTTGAAAAGCAAGTTAGGTCTATTTTAAAAACCCTCCTTAGAAATCTTTGTTGTCGGGTTTACAAATACTGCATGTTGCAGCATCTATTTGCTTTATTAAACACATACCTCTGTGATACTGTCTCCCTGTTCCCAGTGTAGATGATGGATACAACATCGTTCTTATTTTTGTAAAAACCAAAACAAAAGCCGTTCTGTTGTCTTTTTGTGGTAGCATTTTTGTTGCTCAGTTCTTATGCCCTGGTGCCTGTGAGGTGGCCTTTTCATGTAATGCCTTTTATCTGAGGCAAGAATAGTTTTATCTTTCTAAAATATAGAGAAAGGAGGTGTATTTTTTTAAAGTCCATTTGGGTGGGAAGCAGAGAGTGGAGGCAGAGAGGAATCGGTCAGAGAGCATTTGGGAGAGTGTTGTACAGGAGCGGGGATGGGGTGGAGAATACCTTGCAGAATTTGATAATCGGCAGCTAACTGAGAGGAGATATATGTGTCTTAGATTAGGTTACTTCACAACTGAATCCAGAATGCTGTTCAAGATAGATAGAAATATTCCCCAGTGCCATGCCAGTTGTAGACGTGGCAACTTCTGCTCCACCATATTAAATGTCCATAAAGCCACTGTGTGTCCCTTTTACTCTTTTATTAGGAGCTATGAGTACAGCTGTGCAGGTTTCATATACAGTATTCATTTTAATTTCTCAGTATATGGTGCTCTTAGTGTAATTAGGTTTTGCATCCTGACAGACAGAATTAATGGTGGATACTGTATACTTGTACGTTCAAGTTTCTTAAATCAAATGGGGAAGGGGGAGGGGTGCAAACGTTTGGTGATAAATCACAGATTATGTTTGATTACATGGCCCCAAAGTTAAATTTATTGGGAGACAGATTCTTCAGGGTACTTAGTCTCTTGACTTATAGAAGCCCCCTTATAAAATATTAGTTCTGAAGTTAAGTGAACAATAGAAACATGAAAACCCAGGCAACAAGAATATAACTTCTAAAGGACATCTTGTCTCTGGACCCTAAAATTAAAAATCTCAGTGTAAAATAACAAAAAACATTTCCAAGAGTAGGATGAATTCATGATAAATTTTTTAAATGAGGAAATACTAAGGATATTAACGTTTTTCAGAATTCTCAAGTTAAGTTTATGTGACACTGCTTACATGTTGATGCAATGTTCTCTACATACCTGAACTCCTGACGCTTAAAATGTTCCTTTTTATTTTCATTTTGAGAACAACTTTAAAAACAGGAATACAGCAAATACTATTTCTCACAGATTTTAACCCAGAAACTCTCCCAGTGCATGTACTACCTCCATCTTGAGACCATTTACTGTCCTCTCTTTGCCTAAGACCTACAAGAGGACTGAAATGAACACATTTAAAGGTGGCTAAGAAGTGAGGTGAATGCTTCTTCATTCATACCAGCAATGGTGGGAAGTGTAACGTAGTGGAGTTTTTCCCAGGGCGTTCTGTGATAGAACTGTTTATTTGAATACCATTTTTGTATATGCAATAAGTACATGCTGTATATATTCATAATGCTTGAAGTGAGAATTTGAAAGGAAGTGGTGGTGGGGGTTAGATATCATTTCGTTTGGAGAAATAAAGAAATGAGCTCGTTTATTCACAGACACTAAAAGTTTGTTAAAAGGTACTGGGATATTTCAGGCCTTCCTGAAAAG